>NC_133131.1:80211350-80350537 GCF_048418815.1 Hemitrygon akajei
ACTGGGAAAGAGGGAAATTATGATGCAATAAGACAGGAACTTGGAGGCATAAATTGGGTACATCTGTACTCAGAGAAATACACAACAGAAATGTGGAGGTTGTTCAGGGAACGCTTGCATTGTGTTCTGGATAGGTTTGCCCCAATAAGGCAGGTAAAGGATAGAAGGATGAAGAAACCATGGTTCACAAGAGATATGGAACGTCTTGTCAAGAGGAAGAAGGAAGCTTACTTTTGAAAGCAAGGATCAAACAGGGTTCAAGAGAGTTACAACATAGCCAGAAGTTTGGATAGGGATAGTACACGGATGAGAGGGGTATGGAGGGCTATGGTCTGGGTGCAGGCTGATGAAACTAGGCAGTTTAAATGGTTCAGCTTAAACTAGATGGGCTGAAGGGCCTGTTTCTCTGCTGTATTTTTCTATGACTCTACGGAGCTGAATAATAGATTTAGGTGAGCTAGAAGAGGTCATGAGAAGACATTGGCAAGTCGGATTAAGGAAAAACCTCAAGGCATTCTACACATATGTTGAAAAAAACAGGATGATGACTAGACAGAGGGATAGAAGAGGAAACATGCATGGAGCTGGAGAATGTAGGGAAGGTTCTTAATGAATACATTTTTTCAGTATTCACCTGTGAGAGGGACCTAGATATATGTGAAGACAAAGTAAAACAGGCTTGTATACTAGAACATGTCGAAGATAAGAAAGAGCATGTGCTAGAATTTTTGGAGAACACTAGGATGGATAATTCCCTGGACCCAGGTGGGATATACCCCAGTTTAATACAGGAAGTGAGGGAAGAGATTGCTGCACCTTTAATGATGATCTTTGTGTCCTCATTGGCAACAGGACTAGATGATTGGAGCATGGCAAATGTTATTCCTGTGTTCAACCCAGTGAATCTTACTTCAGGAGACAGGATTTACAAACCTTTGGAGAAGCATAGTCTGATTAGGGACAGTCAAAAAGTATGGCTTCTTGAGGGGCAGGTCATGCCTCAGGAGCCTGATTGAATTCTCTGAGGATGTGACAAAGTACATTGATTGAAGAGAACAGTAGATGTGGTGTTTATAGATTTAGTAAGGCTTTTGAAAGGTTTCCCATGGTAAGCTCAGAAAATCAGGAGATATTCAATCCAGACAAACATAAGTTTGCGGGTTTAGAACTGGCTTACACAGAGACGGAAGAGTTTGGCTGCAGATAGAGCATACTCTGCCTGTGTTCAAGCGCCATCAGGCAATGATGTAGCTCTATAAAACCCTGGTTAGACCACATTTGTAGTAATATGTTTATTTCTGGTCACCTCACTATAGAAAGTATGTGAAAGCATAGTGAGCATAGGAGATTTACCAGGCTGGTGTCTGTATTACATAGTATGCCTTATGATGAAAGTTTGAGTGAGCTAGGGCTTTTCCCTTTGGAGGGAAGGAGAATGAATAGTCAGAGAGCCAGAGGATGGAAATGGCCAATGTGAGGGACTATAATTTTCAGGTGATTGGAGGATATCAGAGGTAACTTTGTTTTTTTTTACACCAAGTGATGCGTGTGTGGAATGTGGCTCCAATAGTGGTGGTAGAAGCAGATATATTAGTGACAATTTAAGAAGCTTTTAGTTAGGCACATGACTGATAGAAAAATGGAGGAGGGAAAGGTTAGGTTGATCTCAAAGTAGGTTAAAAGGTTGCACAACATCACCGGCCGAAAGGCCTCTACTGTTCTCCTTTCCACGTTCTATGTTCTACCTACCATTTCAGCAAAGACAATGGATGCCAGTGTTCTTCTGTAGTCAACTACTGTTCTTCTTTCCATGGTTAGACTTAGCTCTCACATCTGCAGTAGCCACAACATCCCTTTCTGGAGGGAAATCCAGTCAAAAATTAAGTAACTCTCACATTGATTATAGAACCCTGCTGATAAAACTCTGGCAAGCAGTGTAGGGATCAGTGCTGAAATCATGTAAGTTTGAAGTTCAAAGTAAATTTATTTTTAAAAGTACATATAGGTCACCATATACAATCCTGAAATACATTTCCCAGCAGGCATACTCAGCAAATCTATAGAATAGTAACTATAACAGGAGACTAGAGTGCAGAAGGCAACAAGCTGAGCAAATAAATAAATAGCAATGAATAACAAGAACAGTAGATAATAAAATAAAAAGTCCTTAAAGTGAGATTATTGATTGTGGAAACATCTTAGTGGATGGGTAAGTGGATGTAGTTATCCCCTTTTTCAAGAGCCTGATGGTTGAGGCTGATGGTAACTGTTCTTGAACCTGGTGGTGTGAGATTTGAGACTGTTGTACCTTCTACCTGATGGCAACAGTGAGAAAAGAGCATGGCCTGGGTGGTGAGGATCTCTGATGATGGATGCTGCTTTCCTGTGACAGCATTTCATGTAAATGTGCACAAAAATTTGGAGAGGTTTACCCATGATGTACTGGGCTGAATCCATTACCTACTGTAGGATTTTCAGCTCAAAGGCATTAGTGTTTCCATACCAGGCCATGAGGGTACATGAAGAGGTCCTATTGCCTGAATTAAATCAGCTGGGGTAATTTTGTGTCACAATTCCCTTACCTATTTGAGAATTATTCATTTTGGCCCCAGACTTACAAAAGCTATTGAATTTCACTTCCAATAAGTGACTGGGATTCCCAGATTAAACTTAACTAAGAATATCATGACATGCAATGAATTCCTGACTAAGAAACAGCCAATTTCAAAAAAATCTGAAGAAAATCAAGAATGAATTATACATCTAGCATTTCTTTCATAGGGCTCATCTCTATTTCCCTTCACCTGCCATGTATTTGCTTGTGATTACATTAACAAAAAAGAAATATATTGACAGGAAAAGAACCAGAGGATGGCTAGAAGCATTTCTGGGAAGAGACTGAGGAGCAATCATGATGTTGAGTGACTGAAATCTTGGAAGAAATAGTAACACCTTTAATCAAGCAGAGGAGATGGAGGTTGGGTTAAAAGTGGGTGTATGCTATGAAGTCTGGAAAACTGAAAGAAAATGATCAACACGTCAAGCTCCACAGCAGTGTTACTGTTTAGTCATGACACAGCTACTAAGCGTGGCAGGAGGGTATATATCTGTTTTCTGTGGATCACTCATTTACATGATTTTCTTCATTGAGACGTGGGGAATGCTGAATACCTGACTATGGAGGCTCTTGTGTTGTTTTAACCACTGACATAACTTGGAAGCACCTTCGGAATTATAGGACAAACTGTGCGTTCACACAATGAAGTCAACTCCAGCATTCTGAGGATCTGAAATAAAACAAAGACGTTAACGAAGGCAATCCGTGGGATTTTGTGGCATTTTTACCAAGCTGTTGAATGCAAACTATTGAAGAGCATGCTCTTCTGAACAATAATCTCAGTGTAAATGACTAATATTGCAAAAACTTGAAATATTACTGGAAAGGAATCCAAGCTGTAAAATCTGACATCAGTGTTACTTCCATAATCACTGAAAGAGATGAGAATAGTTTCAGATCCTCATTAAACAGCTTCGGTGCAATTTTTAAGGAATAAGAAACTCTTGATGCATAGCACATCAGAGAGGTCCACAGAAACAATATGATTTGCTCCTGGGTTATAATAAGCGGATAATATTCAATGGAATGAGGCTTAATTATTTTTCCTATCATCTACAGAGAAATTATTGAGGAATTCACCCATGTAATTCCAGTCAGGCAGAATTAAAAGATATTCCAGGGGACAATTTCCATGTTCCTCCTCCCTGTGTAACTTTGGCAGAAGATTACTAGGTTTAGGGAAGGTCTATGAAAACCATGTATATGTTAATAAGACAACAATTCAAAGAATTCCCTTGAAATTCCAGGACTTTATATTTTATAGACTTCATTTAAAAATTTTTAATCGTAAGATCAGCCAATTGAGGAACGACTGCGCAGGCGCATGGACATCAGCGAGTTAGACTGGTGGGAAGAATTTAAAAAGACAGCTTT
The DNA here is from genome assembly GCF_048418815.1 of Hemitrygon akajei. Taxonomy (NCBI): domain Eukaryota; kingdom Metazoa; phylum Chordata; class Chondrichthyes; order Myliobatiformes; family Dasyatidae; genus Hemitrygon; species Hemitrygon akajei. Next base: position 80,215,342 of record NC_133131.1, read on the forward strand.
ATACAGCGGGCATAGGAGGAGTGGCAAACAGAGTAGAGAGAGACAGAGTCGGAGGGCTTTGGCTCAACGGGGCTTCGGCGATAAACAGGTTGAGGTGAGGTAAGCTACTTGTGAAGGATAGGAATAGGAAGTATGTCTGTGAGGTCGGTCTTCTGTACTGGGTGTCAGATGTGGGAAGTCCGGGAGACTCCCAGCTTCCTGGATGGCCACATCTGTGCCAGGTGCGTCGAGCTGCGGCTCCTTAGGGACCGGGTTAGGGAACTGGAGATGCAGCTCGATGACTTTAGTCTGGTCAGGGAGAGTGAGGAGGTGATAGAGAGGAGCTATAGGTAAGTAGTCACACCGGGGCCTTGAGAGACAGGTAAATGGGTAACAGCCAGATACTGGAGAGTACCCCTGTGGTTGTCCCTCTTAACAATAAGTACCAAGGAGATGGTGGTGGACTTTAGGAGATCTAGGCCTCATATGGAGCCAGTGATCATTAATGGAGAATGTGTGGAGCAGGTTAAGACCTACAAGTATCTGGGAGTACAGTTAGACGAGAAGCTAGACTGGACTGCCAACACAGATGCCTTGTGCAGGAAGGCACAGAGTCGACTGTACTTCCTTAGAAGGTTGGCGTCATTCAATGTCTGTAGTGAGATGCTGAAGATGTTCTATAGGTCAGTTGTGGAGAGCGCCCTCTTCTTTGTGGTGGCGTGTTGGGGAGGAAGCATTAAGAAGAGAGACGCCTCACGTCTTAATAAGCTGGTAAGGAAGGCGGGCTCTGTCGTGGGCAAAGTACTGGAGAGTTTAACATCGGTGGCTGAGCGAAGGGCGCTGAGTAGGCTACGGTCAATTATGGATAACTCTGAACATCCTCTACATAGCACCATCCAGAGACAGAGAAGCAGTTTCAGTGACAGGTTACTATTGATGCAATGCTCCTCAGACAGGATGAAGAGGTCAATATTCCCCAAAGCCATTAGGCTTTACAATTCAACCGCCAGGACTTAAGAACTTTTTAAAAGCTATTATTAATGCTTTTTGAGATAGTGATTTAGATGCATATCATATTTTTTACTGAGTTAAGTATTGTATGTAATTAGTTTTGCTACAACAAGTGTATGGGACATTGGAAAAAAAAGTTGAATTTCCCCATGGGGATGAATAAAGTATCTATCTATCTATCTATCTATCTATCCTGTTTGAATACTGTTGGGGGGGTGGCCTACCTGGGGGAAACAACAGTGGCCACGCCTTTGGCACAGAGTCTGGCCCTGTGGCTCAGAAGGGTAGGGAAAGGAAGAGGAAGGCAGTAGTGATAGGGGACTCTATAGTTAGGGGTCAGACAGACAATTCTGTGAATGAAGGAAAGAAACACAGATAGTAGTTTACCTCCCAGGTGCCCGGGTCCAGGATGTTTCTGATTGCGTCCATGACATCCTGAAGTGGGAAGGAGAACAGCCAGAGGTCATGGTACATATTGGTACCAACGACATAGGCAGGAAAAGGAAGGAGGTCCTGAAAACAGACTACAGGGAATTAGGAACGAAGTTGAGAAGCAGGACCTCAAAGGTAGCAATCTTGGGATTACTACCTGTGCCACATGACAGTGAGTATAGGAATAGAGTGAGGTGGAGGAAAAATGCGTGGCTGAGAGATTGGAGCAGGGGACAGGGATTCAGATTTCTGAATCACTGGGACCTCTTTTGGGGCAGGAGGGACCTGTGCAAAAAGGACGGGTTGCACTTGAATCCCAGGGGGACCAATATCGTGGTAGCAAGGTTTGCCAAGGCTTTTGAAGAGAGTTTAAAGTAGAATTGCTGGTGGGTGCGAAGCCAACTGAAGAGACGGAGGAAGGGGCGGTTGGCTCACAAATCGAGAAAGTTTGTAGACAGTGTGAGAGGGAGGATAGGCAGGTGATGGAGAAGGGATGCGCTCAGGATGATGGTTTGAGATGTGTCTATTTTAATTAAAGGAGTATCATGAACAAAACAGATGAGCTTAGAGCGTGGATCAGTACTTGGAGCTATGTTGTGGCCATTATAGAGACTTGGATGGTGCAGGGGCAGGAATGGCTACTTCAAGTGCCAGGCTTCAGATGTTTCAGAAAGGATAGGGAGGGAGGCAAAAGAGGTAGGGGCATGGCACTGCTGATCAGAGATAGTGTCACGGCTGCAGAAAAGGAGGACGTCATGGAGGGACTGTCCACTGAGTCTCTGTGGGTGGAAGTTAGGAACAGCAAGGTGTCAATACTCTACTGGGTGTTTTTTATAGACCACCCAGTAGTAACAGGGACATCAAGAAGCAGATAGGGAAACAGATTCTGGAAAGATGCATTAATAACAGGGTTGGCGTGGTGGGAGATTTTCATTTTCCCAATATCAATTGGCATCTCCCTAGAGCAAGGGGTTTAAACGTGGTGGAGTTCGTTAGATGTGTTCAGGAATGTTTCTTGACACGATAAGCTTACAAGAGGAGAGGCTGTACTGATCTGGTATTGGGAAATAAACCTGGTCAGGTGTCAGGTCTCTCAGCAGGAAACATTTTGGAGCTAGTGATCACAATTCTATCTCCTTTACCATAGCATTGGAGAGGGATAGGAACAGACAAGTTAGGAAAGTGTTTAATTAGAGTAAGGGTAAATATGAAACAATCAGGCAGGGACTTGGAAGCTTAAACTGGGAACTGATGTTCTCAGGGAAATGTACAGCAGAAATGTGGCAAATCTTCAGGGGATATTTGTGTGGTGTTCTGCATAAGTATGTTCCAATGAGACAGGGAAAGGATGGAAGGATACAGGAACAATGGTGTACAAAGGCTGTTGAAAATCTAGTCAAGAAGAAAAGAAAAGCTTACAAAAGGTTCAAAAAACTAGGTAATGATAGAGAGCTAGAAAATTATAAGGCTAGCAGGAAGGGGTTTAAGAATGAAACTAGGAGAGCCAGAAAGGGTCATGAGAAGGCCTTGGTGAGCAAAATTAATGAAAACCCCAAGGCATTCTACAAATATGTGAAGAGCAAGAGGATAATATATGAGAAAATAAAACCAATCAAGTGTGACAGTGGAAAAGTGTGTATGGAACCGGAGGAGGTAGCGGAGGTACTTAATGAATACTTTGCCTCAGTGTTCACTACAGAAAAGGATCTTTGTGACTGTAGGGATGACTTGCAACAGAATGAAAAGTTTGAGCATATAGACATTAAGAAAAAGGATGTGCTGGAGCTTTTGGAAATCACCACATTGGATAATTCACCAGGAACAGATGAGATATAATCCAGGCTACAATGGGAAGCAAAGTAAGAGATTGTTGTGCCTCTGGCAATGATCTTTGCATCATCAATGGGAACAGGAGAGGGTCCGGAGGATTAAAGGGTTGCAGATTTGTTCCCTTATTCGAGAAAGGGAGTAGAGATAGCCCAGGAAATTATAGACCAGTGAGTCCTACTTCAGTGGTTGGTAAGTTGATGGAGAAGATCCTGAGAGGTACGATTTATAAACATTTGGAACAGCATAATACGATTAGGAATAGTCAGCATGGCTTTGTCAATGAGCCTAATTGAATTTTTTGAGGAAGTGACTTAAACACATTGATGAAGGTAGAGCAGTAGATGTAGTGTATGTGGATTTCAGCAAGGCATTTGAAAAGGTACCTCATGCAAGAATTATTGGGAAAGTAAGGAGGCATGGGATCCAAGGGGACATTGCTTTGTGGATCCAGAACTGGCTTGCTCACAGAAGGCAAAGAGTGGTTGTAGACAGGTCATATTCTGCATGGAGGCCGGTGACCAGTGGAGTGCCTCAGGAATCTGTTCTGGGACCCTTACTCTTTATGATTTTTATAAAAGACCTGGATGAAGAAGTGGAGGGATGAGTTAGTAAATTAGCTGATAACACAAAGGTTGGGGTGTTTTGGATAGTTTGGAGGGCTGTCGGAGGTTGCACCGGGACATTGATAGAATGCAAAACTGGGCTGAAAAGTGGCAGATGTAGTTCAACCCAGATAAGTGTGAGGTGGTTCATTTTGGTAGGTCAAATATGATGGTGGAATAGAGTATTAATGGTAAGACTCTTGGCAGTGTGGAGGATCAGAGGGATCTTAGGACACTCAAAGCTGCTGCGCAGGTTGACTGTGGGGTTAAGAAAGCATACGGTGCATTGGCCTTCATCAACCTTGGGAATGAGTTCAAGAGGCAAGAGCTAATGTTACAGCTGTATAGAACCTTGGTCAGACCCCACTTGCAGTACTGTGCTCAGTTCTGGCCACCTCATTGCAGGAAGGATGTAGAAACTATAGAAAGGATGCAGAGGAGATTTCCAAGGATGTTGCTGGGATTGCGGAGCATGCCTTATGAGAATAGGTTGAGTGAACTTGGACTTTACCCCTTGGAGTGACGGAAGATGAGAGGTGACCTGATAGAGGTGCATAAGATGATGAGATGCATTGATCATGTGAATAGTCAGAGGCTTTTTCCCAGGGCTGAAATGACTAACATGCGAGGGCACAGTTTTAAGGTGCTTGGAAGTAGGTACAGTGGAGATGTCAGGGGTAAGTTTTTTTATGCAGAGAGTGGTGAGTGTGTGGAATGGGCTGCCGATGATGGTGGTGGAGGTGGATACAGCAGGGTCTTTTAAGAGACTCCTGGATAGATACATGGTACTTAGAAAAATAGAGGGCTATGGGTAAGCGTTGATAATTTCTAAAGTCAATACATGTTCGACACAGCATTGTGCTGTAGGCCTGTACTGGGCTGTAGGTTTTCTATATTTCTGTGTTTCTATAAATACACCTGATGGTCAAAGTTCACACTAAGCAAATCTGTTTTACATCTGGCTGATCCAGGGTGAAATGGCAGATCATACGGACATTGCTTGTCCATGACAAACAAATCTGTTCCTCATACTTATCAGCAATGTTAGCATCTCTGTATATTTCTGATTTACATTCCCAGCTGGCCTTCAAGATTTCTAAAGATATGTTTCAACATTCATTCAAATTAATTTATAAACTGTAGATACTAGAAGAAAAAAACAAAAATCGGTTTTGATTATGTTACGACTCTGCCCCAACTCTGAGGGGCCGAAGGGTACAAAGTAGCCCCCTCCTTTTTGAGAATCGCAAGATCACTATTAATGCGGGTCTGGGACCCAGGAAATGAGAGAGAGACACGCAGAATCCACAAGGGGTTTGGAATCTCCTGGCCCCACAGCGATACAAAGCCATGGAAAACAGCCATTGTCTCTTGGAGACGGAATTTTGTATTGAGTACTGTACTATTTATTTGAAACCCTCAGGGAATGACCAGAGTGGGCTGGTTGAGGGATGGCATCATCCCAACCTGATTGACATCTGAGACCCCGTGAGTAAGGATAGAAGAAGGTCTGGGGAACAACCCCTTTAGACGCACCAGGAGAAACGCTAGAAATCCCATGACAGCGTTTAATAGCGACAGCCGGTGGGGCACACGTGCATCCTTTCCCATTGCCTGGGATTGGCAGGACTGACCACGGAAGAACGGCTTAGCTAAAAGGAAAAGGACACCAATGACATTTTGAAGGATCGACATCATAAAAAAGGAAACTCTGGCAAGTTCCAAAATCTCTCTCTCTTGACTCCAACCAAAGGCTGCAGCCTGAATGAACTAAAGTGACTTTTATATTTCCATCAGACAATACATTATCCCCTAGACAACGATAGAGCTATTTCTTATTGATTATTATTATACCAGCACCTGTTGATCTAGTATTGATGACGTATAGTATCTGTATGTTTGCATGGATATTATTTTTCTGTATTTTTACCAATAAATACTGTTAAAATAGTACCATCAGACTTCAACGGACCTCTCTATCTTTGCTGGTGAGTTACCCAGTTACGGGGTACGTAACAATTAACATCATAAGATTTAAAAAATTCTTAATAGATCTTGATTGTATTTTTGTCATTACTGTTTCGATGGTTTAATCAATGTGTGAAAATAGTTGTATTCAAGAATAGAGCGATAGGGTCATACAGCATAAAAACAGACCCTTCAACCAATCGTTTCCATGCCAGTCATTATGCCTCACTCTACTAATCCCACATTGTCTGCATTTATTCCACATCCTGCTATGCCTTGCTCATTAACGTACCTGGCCAGTGCTTTGTAAACTGTTCATGGCTCTATCTCTATGACCATCAATGGCAGTACATTCCAGATGCTAACAACTCCATATGATTTTGCCCTCAGATCCTTTTTAAACGCCCATCTTCTCACTTTAAACCTTTGTCTTCTTGTTTTCCACACACCATGCAAAACTAACAATGCTTTTTTTTCCTTTGCTCCAGGAAAAATGGACACAGCCTATTCAATCTCCCTTTATAACTCTGATCCTCCAATCCAGGGAACATTTCTGTGAATATTTTCTGCACTCTTTCTAACTTAATCACATCCACAGAGCTCCTTGGTCTTCTCCTAACCCGTCGACCTGGAGGGCCACCAGCCCTCATCCTCATCCACAGATGATCTTCATCACATGTCTTCGAACTCCCTTCGCTGACTCTGATGTAGGCACCAGGAGCATGGCAACATTTGCAGGCTGCCCAGCACAATGCTCGCTGATTTGTTTTGGTGAAAACAATGCATTCTATTGCATGTTTCAATGTACATGGGTCCAAGAGGTTATCGAAGTGGTAATCCTGGGTCTGATAGCAAGGAATGACTCAAGGTTTGGACAATTTCAGCACCAGACCAGATTGAAAAGATTAGGGTGTCAGGGCCAGAGGCAAGGGACAGGCTGGTTCAGCTAGCTACCCTGCTAGGTTTACACATCTCTGTGCTGAGCTGAGGGTGCGGTCTGCAACTAACGGGCTCCTGAATCAGCTGCTGGCTTTGTGTCAGTGGACTCTCTTTCATGAACTTCTGCTCTGAATGCTATTTGCTTACTTTTATTGCTTGCACAATTAGTTTTTTTTCCTCTGCACTTTGGATGTCTGACAGTTTTCTACTTTTTTAATACGGTCAATTGGGGTTTTTTTTGCTCTGTGTCTGCCTGTAAGGAGACGTATTTCAAGGTTGTGTATAGTATACCTACTTTGATAATAAATGTACTTTGAACTTTGAAATAAAGTTTATCTTAATCTTTAATCTTCTAATCTTCATCCCTATGAAACTAAATAACAAGTAAATTTGAGTCAGCACCTCGATGGAGACTGCAGAGCTTCACATAAGGAAAAGGTTGACTTCAGTGCAGCAACTTGTTGATAATATCCTTGATAGCTAATATGAGGAGACAACATTTCCCAAGAATACAGTTCTCATAAATAATATACTATACAATGAAAACAAAGAGCTGCACTCACATAATGATTTTGATGATATCTAGAATTACCAAAAACACTTTAAAGACAAACTTCTGGACTGTAGCCATTATTGTACAAAGGCATTCAGACAGTGACATTGTACACAGCAAGAAATCATAAAGAGCAATGTGATCAGGTGCTTTATGTTTTTCACCTCCAAAGAAAAATATTTGCCAGGTCAATAAAGGTAATATTTACTTAAAACACTGGTGTCAAATTTACACCTATTCAAGCTCTTTACACTTTGAATGGGTACACCACTCCCAAAGTAGAACAGTGAAGAATTAATGTACATTTTCAAGCCCAAGTTTCTGGAGTGGGACATAAACCCAGATCCTTCTGAGAATTCAAAGAGAAGAGCAAACTCATGTAATATATAATTGAATTACTTCTTTTTAAAACTTTATATATATAGCAACAGTTTGATATGTATGTATATTTGTACATAATATATTAACATTGGCTTTGTTGGAGAAGCCAAAGTGCGGTTGTAGATGGGTTGCCTGTGGCTGTGATTAATGGAGTGCTACAGAGATCCATGCTGGGTCCTTTGTTGATTGTCATCTATATCAATGATCTGGATGATAATGTGGTTAACTGGATCAGCAAATTTACAGATGACACCAAGATTGGAGGTGTAGTGGACTGCGAGGAAGACGATCATGGCTTGCAGGGGGATCTGCATCAGCTGGAAAAATGGCAGATGGAATGAAATGTAGACAAGTGTGAGGTGTTGCACTATGTTAGGACCAAATTGGGTAGGTCTTACACAGTGGATGGTAGGACACTAAGGGTGTGGTAGAACAAAGGGATCTAGGAATACAGGGCCATGTTTCATCAACAGGTTGATAGGGATGTAAAGAGATCTTTTGGCACATTGGCTTTGTGAATAATATTTTAATGCCATTTAAAATATTTCACAAGTTAATAAACTGGTAACATCCATGATCACTAAATTTCATCCTGTGCCCCTTAAACAATCTACAGGATGTAAAGTGCAATGTATGGAACTATTTGTTTTAGAGCAATTATTCTCCTTAGCACTATATATGGTTTGATAACTTACCTAGGTGCATTGATATATAATATTTATATTATCTCTCTCTCCCCCCCACCCCCCACAATGTGAATATCCCAGTTAACCTCTTCTCCCACATCTATGCTTTTATTTAATTGATAAGTAGTTGTACAGACACAACATAAAGAATATTGAGTGGAAAGAAAAATTCAGATCAAAATACAAAGGCCTACAAATAGAATTACACCCACAACAAAAACATGGAGGTTGAAAGCTTTATTGGCCACTTTTGGATCCAGGGTGAACTAGCCAATTGGATATTAAATTGATCTGGTGGGAGGCGTCAGAAGGTGGTGGTAGGGTGAGCATTTGTTCAGATTGCAGTTGCTTGCTGCCTAAATCAGTGCTGGGTTTCCTGTTCTTTGTCATATAGATTAACGATTTCGATGAGAATGTAGGTGGTATGATTAATAAGTATGCAGATACCACCAAAATTGGTGTGATGGAGTGTGAAGAAGATTGTCTAAGGTTACAATAGGATAACGATAAATTGGGAATGTAGTCAAAGGTATGGCAGATCCCATTTAACCTGAACAAGTGCAAGGTGATGCATTTTGGGAAATCAAACCAGAGCAAGCTGTCCACAGTGAATGTCAGGACCCTACAGAAGGTCATAAAACCGGAAGACCAGAAGGTACAAGTGCATAGTTTCCTGACAGCTGCAGAAGTAGTAGACAAGGTGGTGAAGAAGAAATAGGGCATTCTTGTCTTCATCAGTTGTGACAATGAGTACAAGAATTGGGACATCATGTTAGAGATATACAAGACATTGGTGAGACTGCACAGAGTTAGTCTGCAGTTTTGTTTCTCATGCTACAGGGAGGATATGATTGAGCTAGCGTGGGTGCAGAATAGATTCATAAATATGTTGCTGACATTAGAGGTCTTGAGTTACAACTGTAGGAAGAGATGGGATAAACTGGGACTGTTTTACCTGGAGTTAAGGAGGTTGAGTAGTGACTATAAAGGTTTCTAATATTATGAAGGATATAAACATTGTGGATAGTCAGCCTTTTTCCCAGAGTAGGAAAATCTAAAACTAGAGGACATAGGTTTGGAGTGAGAGGGGAAGATTCAAAAGGGTCCTGATTGAGAAGGACGGTGGTGGGGATGTGGAACAAGATGCCAAAAAAAGTGGTAGAGACGGTACAATTACAATATCTGAAATACTTTGGTATAGATACACGTTTAGGAAAGTTGCAAACAAGGTGAGTGAAACTATGTCAGGTAGACGTCTTAGATGGCATGAATGAGTTCGGTTGAGCAGCCTGTTTCCACGCTGTATAGCCCTACGACTTTATGTTCACAAACTGCTCCTCACCATAGAGTCATCCAGAATGGAAACAGGCCATTTAGCCCACCAACTCCAAGTCGACCATCATTTACTCACTTAATCCTACATTAAGTACATTTTTTAAAATCTGCCTTCATTCCCATCAACTACACCAGCCACCACCCCCACCCACCTCACACCCCAGTATCATGGGATGTGATTGGAAACCAACGCACCCAGAGGGAACCCATGTAATCAGAAGGAGAATGTGCAAACCACACCAGGATCAGGATCGAATGAGTGTCTCACTGTAATGGAGAAGAGCAATTAGTTATGCCATGGTGCCATCCTGATGTACAGACGAGCACTTCAAGATCCATAGCCTGCAGCTCTAAACTGAGGAGTGAAATTAACTCAGCCCATTCTTGCCCAGAAAAGCCTTTATGGTCTTTCACTGCACCTTATTATTCTAATAAGCCATGGGGCAACAAGAGCTGGGCTTGCAAGCATCTACCTTCAAAGGAATAAAACATACCCAATGTATCTTTTAGAATTTCTTTTAAAAATCCTTTGCTGTCCTGTCAAATGTGTACACATACACTAATTGTAGGTGTGTGGTTTGCTTCACTTCTACAGTTTGGGTCTACTGAAGTCAATAGAACTGTATTCAAAAGCGGTGTATAATGCAGCCACTGCTACATTAGGCACGAAAAACAGAGGGTGAATTTCCTGCTCAATTCCACATCCAATATGAACGGAGATACTGAAAATGAATAGTTTTATTCAGTTTACCAGGCCACTTTATGGTTATCCCATTCAACAGTTTAGCCATGTTTGGTTTCACACCTGCATCTACTGAGCCCTGTGCAGGGTCAAATATTCACCAAGCCTGCTCTCTTAGCAAATTGTGACAGGAGATCAGAGATCATAAAAAGGAGACTTACCTAAAACTTTAAAATGTATTAGAAGCCTGAATTGCAAATTTTAAATATATATTAAACTTATCTTTTTGAAGTGATGATCATGTAAGTATTTGCACCGGTGAGGGTAAGAATAGGATGAAAGTCCTGCTGAAGGGCTTCAGCCTGAAACATCGACTGTACTATTTTCCATCGATGCTGCCTGGCCTGCTGAGTTCCTCCAGTGTTTTGTGTGTGTTGCTTGGATTTCCAGATTTTTTCTTGTTTGTGATTTGGCAAATAAATGTGTGGCTGAGGAATTGGTACAGGGTTCAGGGTTTCAGATTTTTGGATCATTGGGATCCCTTTAGGGGAAGGTGTGACCAGTACAAAAAGGACGAGCTGCACCTAAACACAAGAGGGACCAATATCCTTGCGGGCAGGTTTGCTAGAGCTATTGGCGAGGGTTTAAACTAATTTGGCGGGGGTGTGGGAAATGTAGTACAAGGCTGAGGACAGGGCAGTTAGTATACAACTAGATGCAGTGAGTAGTGAGACTGTGAGGAAGGGCAGGCAGATGACAGGGCAAAATTGCAGTCAGTAAGATCAGTTAACGTGTTGGCCAAAGGGGCCAAAATCTAAAAGGGTGATGGATACAGAACTGAAGCTGTTATATTTGAATGAGCACAGTATACAGAAAAAGGTAGTGCAGTTAGACACTGGCAGGTATTATGTTGCAGGCATCGCTGAGTCAAATAGTTAGGAGCTTAACATCTCAGGATACACACTGTATCAAAAGAACAGGCAAGTAGACAGAGGGGTTCTGATAGTAAAAAAGAAAATCAAATCCTTCAAAGGTGGTGACATACTCTAGGTTCTAGAGTATGATTAGGGAGCTCAAGGTAAAGGGAGCCTTAGGAAGCAGTGATTATAAATGATAGAACTTACCTGCAGTTTGAGAGGGAGAAGCTAAAGTCAGATGTATCAGTATTACATGGCAGTAAAGGGAATTACAGCAGCATGAGAGTGCACCTGGCTAAAGGGGACACGAGCAGGGATGACGGCAGAACAGAAATGGCTACAGCTTCTGGGAGGTAGTAATGGGGGACAAAGATATCATGGATTAACTTACTAAGTATTTTGTGACAGCCTTCACTGTGGAAGACACTAGGAGGATGCCGGAACTTTGAAAGTGTCAGGAGACAGATGTAAGTGTTGTTGCTATTAGTAAAGAAAAGGTGCTTAAGAAGCTGAAAGGTCTGAAGGTAAATAAGTCACATGGCAAGATCAACTTTACCCCAGAGTTCTGAAGGAGGTAGGTGAAGAGATTGTGGAGGCGTTAGTAATGATCTTTCAAGAATCACTAGATTCTGGAAATGGGTTTAAGAGGATTGGAAAATTGCAAATGTTACTTCACTCTTTAAGAAAGGAAGGAGGCAGGAGAATTGAAATCATATGCTGGTTATCCTGACTTCAGTGGTTGGAAATGTATTGAAGTCCATTATTAAGGATGAGGTTTCAGGGTACTTGGAGGCACATGATCAAAAGAGGCTGAAGTCAGTACGGTTCCTTAGAGGGAAATATTGCCTGACAAATCTGTTGGAATTCTTTGAGGAAAATAACAGGCAGGATAGACAAAGGAGAATCAGTGGATGTTGTTTACTTTGGTTTTTAGAAAGGCCTTTAACAAGTTGCTGTACATGAAGCCACTTAATAAAAGCCCATGGTATTACAGGAGGGATTCCAGCATGGATAGAAGATTGGCTGACAAGGAGGTGAAAAGTGGGAATATAAAGAACCTATTCGGGTTGGCTACCAGTGGTGTTTCACAGGGACTGGTGTTGGGACTGCTTCCTTTCACATTATATGTCAATTATTTGGATGGCAAAACAAAGGTAGGTGGAGGGGCAGGTAGTGTTAAGGAAGCAAGGTGTCTTCAGAAGGAATTAGGAAAATGGACAAAGAATTGGCGGGTGGAATATAGTGTAGAGAAGTGCATGGTCATGAACTTTGGTAGAAGGACCATTTTCTAAATAGGAAGAAAATTCAAAAACAAGAGGTACAATATGACTCTGGACCTTGTACAGGATTTTCTAAAGGTTAACCTGCAGATTGAGTTGATGGTAAGAAAGGAAAATGCAATGTTTGCATTCATTTTGAGAGGACTGTAATAGAAAAGTAAGGAAGTAATGCTGAGGCCTTGAAGGCATTGTTCAGACTGTACTTGGAGGGTTGTCAGCAGTTTTTAGCCCTTTATCTATGAACGGATGTGCTGGCATTCAAGAGGGTCCAGAGGGGGTTCACAAGAATTATCCCAGGAATGAAAGAAATCAAAGCGGCTAAAAGAAGATAAGCTTGCCCAAACAGACAAGGTAAAGGAAAATCCTACAGATTCTATAGATATACTAAGATTAAAAGTATTGCAAGGGAAAAAATTGGTGTCAGGTGGTGTATTGTCATGCACTTTGATGGAAGAAAAGAAAGAGCAGATTATTTTCTAAGTGGAGAGAAAATACAAAACACTGAGGCGCAATGGGACTTGGGAGTCCTGAAGGTTAATTTGCAGGTTGAGTCTACATACAATCTCTGTTGAAGGACCTGTTTCGATGTCAATGATATTGTTTTTCCCCCTTCCCCCAAAAGACCAAGGGATCATTTACTTTAAATCATGGATGAGTTAAACAAAGGGTTTGTGAGTTGACAAAAAGAATGAGAATTAAAAAGATGAGGAGCAGTAGTATCTTTGAAGTATTCAAACATTTTGTGGAATGACAGAAACAGCTGAGGAAGTGTACAATTCCATTTTAATTCATTTGCCATTCTTTTCTGCTGTCAGCCTAATTGCTGGTCTATAGTTAGTTTTTGCATTGTAAATCTCAAGCTATGTAGTCCTGTGTCACTCAGATCAGATTTTTCATCAACAAAATACAGATTAGTTCTTTTTTTGAAACTGAAACTTGATGCTTTATCTTTTCTTCTTCTCTGTGCAGTCTATTTACAAGCTTTTTATGTGTGTCCTACTTCGTTGCATTTTCTACAAATTTCATCTTTAAACCTTCTCTAGTCTGGTGTATGTGAGTTCCTACCCCCAATGGTAACACAGTTTTGTTTGGCCAGACAGGTTTCTATTTAAATGTTGCAATCTTGTTCATGCTCTATTTCATTCCTGGCTGTACCTCAATTACACCTCTGTTTGCTGTTTCCATTGATACAGCAATTTCAACTGCTCTTCTTAATGTGAGTTGTGCTTCAGTTTGGAACAGTTTGAAGTTCAAAGTTCAAAGTAAATTTATTATCAAAGTGCATATATGTCACCAAATACAACCCTGAGATTCATTTTCTTGTGGACAAACTCAATAAATCTAAAGAATAGTAACCATAACAGAATCAATGAAAGACTGCCCGACTTGGACGTTGAAGCAGAGTGCAGAAGTCAAAGAACTGTGCAAGAACAAAGACAGAAACAGTAGTAATAAATAAATGCAATAAATATGAAGAACATGAGATGACAAGTCCTTGAAAGTGAGTCCATTGGTTGTGAAAACATTTCAATGATGGGGCAAGTCAAGTTAACCACTTTGGTTCAAGAGCCTGATAGTTCAGGGGCATTAATTGTTCCTGAACCTGATGGTGTGAGTCCTGAGGCTCCTGTGCTTTCTTTCTGATGGCAGCAGTGAAAAGAGAGCATGTCCTGAGTGGTGGGGGTCCCTGATTATGGATGCTGCTTTCCTGCAACAGCTGTTCATGTAGAAGCGCTCAATGGTGGGGAGACTATTGCCTATGATGGGCCTTATCCACTACTCTTTGGTGATTTTCCCATTCAAGGGCTTAGGTGTTTCCATCTCAGGCTGTAATGAAGTCCACTATACTACTATAGAAATTTGTTAAAGTTTTAGATATCATGCCGAATATTCGCAAACTCCTAAGGAAGTAGAGGAGCTGTTGTGCTTTTTTTTGTAATTGCATTTACATGCTGAGCCCAGGACAGATCCTCTGAAATTAAAACACAAGGGAATTTAGAGTTGCTGACCCTCTCCACTTCTGATGAGGACTGGCTCATGGACATCATTTCCTTCTCCTAAAGTCAATAATCAGCTCATTGGTCTTGCTGAGATTGAGTAAGAGTTTGTAGGTATGGCACCACTCAGCCAGATTTTCAATCTCCCTCCTACATACTGGGTCATCACCAATTTTGATTTGGCCTACGACAGCCGGCTGGTGGCGTAGTGGCATCAGCGCAGGACTTCGGGGCGTGAGGTCCCGATTTCGAATCCAACCAACTCCCATTAAGAGCTGGTGATCTCTTAAAAAAACCTCACCTGGCAGAAGGCAATGGCAAGCCAGTCACGCAAAATGCTGGTGGAACGCAGCAGGCCAGGCAGCATCTATAAGGAGAAGCACTGTCGACATTTCGGGCCGAGACCCTTCATCAGGACCACTGCTTAACTTGCCTAGTACGCTATTTCCCAATAAGTCAGAGCGGCGTGGAAGGAAATCGTCTGCTACCCAGAAATAATTCCGGATGCGACATACCTACGACAGTGGTGCCATCTGCAAACTTGAAAATGGCATTGGAGCTGTGCTTAGCCACACAGTCACAAGTGTAAAACAAGTAGAGCAGGGGATAAGCATAGGCTTGTGGTGCACCTGTGCTGATGGAGATCATGGAGGAGATGTTGTTGCCAACCTGAACTGAACTAGGATCTGAAAGTAAGGAAACTGAGGATCTAATTTCACAAGGAGGTATGGAGGCCAAGGTCTAGAAGCTTATTGATTAGTTTTGAGTGGATGATGGTATTGAATGCTGAGCTGTAGTTGATAAAGAGCATCCTGATATATGCAGCTTTGCTGTCCGGATGTTGCAAGCTTGAGTGAAGAGCCAATGAGATGGCATCTACTGTGGGCCTGTTGTGCTGGTAGGCAAATCGGAGCAGATCCACATCGTTTCTCAGGTAGGCATTAATATGTTTCATCAGCAACCTCTCAAAGCACTTCATTACTGTGGATGTAATAGTCGCAGGATGATAATCAGTGAGGCAGGTTACCACATTCTTCTTGGGCACCGGTATAATTGAAGCCTGCTTGAAGCAGATGGATAGTATCAAAACAAGAGATTGAAGATTTCAGTGAAGACTCCAGCCAGTTGATCAGCTCAGGTCTTCAAGTACTTGACCAGTTACCCTGTCTGTGCTGGATTCTTTTCATGGGTTCACCCTCCTAAAGGCTTGTTTGGACATTGGCCTGAGTGACTGAAATCATAGGACCTTTGTGGGCAGTAGGAGTTCCTCCATGTTTCGACAGTCATTTTGAGTATAGAAGGCATTGAGCTCATTTGGAAGCAAAGCCCTACGTCGCTTGATTCAACTTTATAAGAGTTGACAGTATTCACGCCCTGCCACAACTGTCAAGCATCCTTCATGCTTCAAGTTTCATCCGGACTTGCCACTTCCCCCATGAGATGGTTTTCCAGAGATTGTACCTGGACCTCTTGTAACTTTCTTGGTCACCAGATGTGAATGCCACTAATCTTTGAGTGTTTCTTGTAAGATTCCACATATTAAACGATCTCTCTGCGTATCATTAAGCTCATTACTGAACTGACAACGTTCAGAAATCTCTTCAATTCAGCCACATATGCTGATATGGATTTTCCTTCCTTTTGATTTTGCTTATGATACCTAAAGCATTCTGCAATCAATTATGGTTTTGTTTCTAAAAGTTCCAGAATTACATTCACAGTATCAGAAAAGCTCATTTCGGCTGGTTTGGTTGGCACAGTTAAACTTCCAAGCAAACTGTATACTTTTCCACCTTTTGCACTCAGTAACACTGGCACTCACTTTTCATTGGGTATTTCACTTGCTTCAAAATACTGCTCAATTCATTTAGAATGCATTATCCAGTTATCCATTGCACATCTGAATGTATCTAGCTTTCCAAAGTAGCCAGCTAATTGTGCTTTCTTTAAAATTTATTATTATTATCATCTGGTACTCACTGTTTATGAATCTGTAAATTTCATCCATTATCTGCTTTCTTTTTAACTCGAACGTCTCTCTCCCCTCCCTAAGATGAAACATGCTGTGCTTTTTTTTTAAACTCGAACTTCTCTCTCTCTCCTTCCGAAGAAAAGAAAACATGCTGCACTTCAACAGATAGGTAGTCATCTGGGGTTAATTTTAAAACTGTCTCACCCCCACTGTTTTGTAACTCCAAAAATTAATTGAAAAACCGGGAACCAGGAACTGGGATGGGTGTATATTTAGTTTTTCTTTAGTGAGGCACACGCGAATGGCGTTGTGGCATAATGATGTATGCCATTCACATACTTCTTACATATAACATACATAACATATAACAATTACAGCACAGAAACAGGCCATCTCGGCCCTTCTAGTCTGTGCCGAACGCTTACTCTCACCTAATCCCACCTACCTGCACTCAGCCCATAACCCTCCATTCCTTTCCAGTCCATATACTTATCCAATTTTTTTTAAATGACAAAATCGAACCTGCCTCTACCACTTCTATTGGAAGCTGGTTCCACACAGCTACCACTAATGAATTATGTAAACAACAAAAAATGCTTAATCAAACAACGTATTTACAATATTACTCAAATATTAATGCAGAAGTTTGGTATAGCCACTTCAAAATGAGTGACCACAGTTTAAAGTCCTCCTGGATGACACACTATTAGCTAACAAAACCCTTTTCTCTGCTGCTTCAAAGGCTGAAGGACAATCTGATACAAGTATATAACACTAAAAGAGGCAAAGAAAGGGTATTTGGGGCATTTCTCCCCAGAGTGGAAATGTCAAATATTGGAGGGCATAGCTTTAAGTTAAGTGGGGGAAAGTTTAAAGAGATTTACAATACTTTTTTTTAAAATTAATGTAGAGTGGTAGATACCTGAAATGTGCCATTAGGTGAAGGAAGCAGATAGTGTAGCAGCGTTAGAGAGGCATTTAAACAGGCACATGAACAGCTGGGGAATTGAGGAATATAGTGCAGGTGCAGCCGAAGTACATCATGGTTGGCACAGACATTGAGGGATGAAGAACCTATTCCTGTGTTCCATTTTCTGTGGAGTCACAATTCCTGATTTTATCCATGTATATAGAATTATTGCCTTAAATACTTAACACCTCTCATTTTCTTGCCCTGCAAACATGTCTTGTTAAACAAAACATTATCGAAGATTCAAATAGGAATGCAAGCTCCAATATTAGTGATGCTATTGATCTTTCATAAGATGGCTGCAGCTAAATATATATCTTGATGCTATCACAAGTACATTATCCTGAAAAAATGTGAATTACTTGACCATTTTGACAATCAAGCACTTCTCCAATCTCCAATATGAATTGGACTTGCATTTAGTGAATCCCTTCTATAGTAATTTAATGTTCATCACATTTAAATCAGCACAGATGCAAAATCTAATTCCTTGCAGCAGCATTTCATTGTATCCACTCCTTGCATTCAAAGCTCATCCAGAAACCTATTTCCTTACAGGGGATAAGGCATCAAAACCTGTCAGTATAGGTTTGCAATGATTGCACCTGTATAGGTCTTTTACTTAAGGTGCAAAGAATAAAAAGACTGAGGATGAAACAGCAAATAATCCACTGGAAGAACTCAGCATCTCTGGAGGGAGGGCAGAACATTTGTCATCATATTGGTATGAGATCATGTTTCAGGATTGATGAATAATTTTAATGTAAATGCAAAGTATCATCAATTTCAAGCCCCTCTCGCCACCCTCCCCAACCACCACTATCGATGATGCTGCTCAACTCTTTGAATTCCCCAAGTTCCTAGTCTGTTACGTCTCCAGGTCTAAAGACAATGCTGTTACATTACAAACAGATCAGATCTTTGCACTTGCCATAAACTTTCTTGGTAAGCTTTTAGGGAACCCTTTGAGACTAATTACAGAAGTAAAACAACCTAGATAGCTTCAACTACAAAGATATCACTACTAGAGACTTGTTGGGTCAGCTTAGAATTTCAAGAGTCCTTTCAAGTTACCTCAGGAGGTATTTTCACCATCAGTTCACTTGGACTCCAGATCTTCGTCAAATACATTAATGAAGCTAACTAAACAGAGAGCTGCTTTCCATGTGAATAGGAAAAGAATTCTTCATTGTGTCCAGGTTTCCAAAAGACCGGGTAATTATTAATGGGTTCTATGAAACAACAACATTTCTTTCCTCACTTGAAGTTCTACTGCAGAAAATCACAATTTTTTTTTTGGAGGATTTAACCAGTCTCAGGTATCATGACAGATCAGGAGAACTCTAAGGAACACCAGCACTATGGACTTCTGAAGACTACAGTTTCACTTTACTAAAGAATAACGAAGGAAAACAACAAGGAATCTCTTGGAGTCATAAAGAAGTACAGCACAGAAGCAGGACCTTCAGCCTATCCAGTTCATGCCAAACCATTTAAACTGACCCGCACTGGGACCATGGCCCTCAATACCCCTACCATCCATGTACCTATCAAAACTTCTCTTGAACGATGAAATTAAGCTTGCATGCACCACTTGTGCTGGCAGCTCATTCCACACTTTCACGACCCTTTGAGTGAGAGACTTCTCACCTTTCACCCTTGACCTATGACCTCTGGCTATAGTCCCACCCAACTTCAGTGGAAAAAGCCTGCTTGCATACTGTTCCTTATTTTGTACACCTCTATCAAATCTCCTCACAATCTTCTACATTTTAAAGACTACAGTCCTAACCTATTCAGTCTTTCCTTATAACTCAGGTCCTCCAGACCCAGCAACATCCTTGTTAATTTTCTCTATATTCTTTCAACCTTGTTTTAATCAGTCCTATAGGTAGGTGACCAAAACTGCACATGTAATCCAAATTAGACCTCACCAATGCCTTATACAACTTCAACATAACATCCCATCTCCTGTACTCAATACTTTGATTTAAGAAGGCCAATGTGCCAAAAGCTTTCTTTATGACCCTATCTACCTGTGATGCCACTTTCAATGAATTATGTACCTGTATTCCCAGATCATTTTGTTCTACCACACTCTTCAGTGCCCTCCCTTTCACTGTGTAAGACCTATGCTGGTTGGTCCTATCAAAGTGCAAAACCTCACATATGTCTGCATGAAATTCCATTTTTCAGCCCAACGTTCTAGCTGATGCAGGTCGTCCTGCAAACCATGATAGTCTTCCTTACTGTCTTACTAAAGTCCATGTAGACAACATCCACTGCCTTGCCTTCTTCCACTTTCCTGGTAACTTCCTTGAAAAACTCTATAAGATTAGTTAGATATGTCCTACCATGCATGAAGCCATAGTGACTATCCTTAATCAGTCTATGTCTGCCCAAATATTTATATATCTGATCCTCTAGAATACCTATTAATAACTTCCCCAGAACTGATATCAGACTCATGGGTCTATCATTTCCTGGTTCTTGTTTAGAGCCTTTCTTAAACAGCAGAACAACATTGGCTATCCTCCAATCTTCTGGTACCTCCCCTGTCACTAAGGATAATTTAAATATCTCTGCTACAGCCCTGGCAATTCGTGCACTTGTCTCCTGTAAGGTCTGAAGGAACATCCTGTCAGGACCAGGGGATTTATGTACCCGGATTTGCCTCAGGATAGCAAACAGCTCCTCCTTTGCAATCTGTATGGGGTCCCTGAAGTTGATGCTACTTTTCCTTACTTCTATAGATCATGTGTCCTTCTCCTGAGTAAATACAGATGCAAAGAATTCATTTAAGATCTCCCTCATCTCTTTTGGCTCCACACAGGGATTACCATTCTGGTCTTCCAAAGAACCAACTTTGTCTCTGGCAATCCTTTTGCTCTGAACATATCTGTAGAGGCATGTAGTGTTCTCCTTCACCTTGTCTTCTAGAGCAACTTCATACTTTCTTTTAGCCTTCCTGATTTCTTCTCACCCTACTTGTTCCTGCTTGCTTATACCTGTTATGCACATCCATTTTTCTCTTAACCGGAGCCTCAATATCTCTTGAAAACCAAAGTTCCCTAAATCTGTTATCTTTCCCTTTTATTCTGACAGGCACATACAGGTACTCTCAAAGTTTCATTTTTAAAGGTCTCCCACTTACCAAGTACATGTTTGCTAGAAAACTGCCTGTCCCAATCCACACTTGCCAGATCATTTCTGATACCATCAAAATTGGCCTTGCTCCAATTTAGAATCTCAGCCCATAGACCAGGCTTATCTTTTTGCATATTTACTTGAAACAAATGGTATTTCGGTCACTGGATGCAAAGTGTTCCCCTACACTAACTTCTGTCATCTGACCTGTCTCATTCCCTAATAGCAGATCCAGTATTGTATGCTCTCCCATTGGGATCTATGTACTGATTAAGGAAACCTTCCTGAACATATATGACAAACTTTATCCCACCAAGTCCTCTTATAGTATGGAATCCCTAGTCAATATGTGAAAAGTTAAAATCATTTACTATAACAGCCTTATGTTTCTTGCAACAGTCTGCGATCTCTTTATAAATTTGTTCCTCTAAATCCCTAGGTCTGTTGGATGGTCTGTAATATAGCCCAATTAATGTGGTGGTCATAACTTTCTTATTTCTCAATTCCACCCATAACACCTCACTAGATGAGTTCTTCAGGCTGTGCAGATGGAGCACTGCCATGACATTTTCCCTGACTAGTAACAACACCCCTCCTCCTTTAATCCCTCCCTCCCTGTCACGTCTAAAGTAACAGAACCCTGGAATATTGAGCCACCTGTCCTGCCCTTCCTGCACCAAGCACCGCTAATCGCTACCAAGTCATAATTCCAGGTGTTGATCCATGCCCTTAGCTCATTCGCCTTTCCTATGATACTTGTTGCATTGAAATATATGCAGCTAAGGACTCCAGTCACTCCATGTTCAACCTTTTGATTTCTAACTTTGTCTGAGGTCTTACCAACTTCTGTCTCCACAACCTCCCCACTAACTGTTCTGGCACTCTGGTTTCCATCCCCCTGCAACTCTAGTTTAAACCCCACCATGTACCATTAACAAACCTTCCCACTAGGATTTTAGTCCCCTTCCAGTTCAAGTACAAACCATCCCTGTCGTACAGGTCCCACCTTTCCTGAAAGAGAGCCCAATGATTTAAAAGTCTTATGCCCTCCCTCCCCACACCAATTCCTTAGCCACATGTTAAACTATATAATCTTCCTAATTCTGACTTCTCTAGCACGTAGCATGGGTAGCAATCGGGAGATCACAACCCTGGATCTCCTGCCCTTTAACTCCTGCCCTCTAACTCCATGAACTCCCTATGCGGAACTTCATCACTCTTCCTACCCATGTCATTGGTACCCATGTTGTCCACAACCTCTGGCCATTCATGTCGCACTAAGAATGCTGAGATATCCCAGACCCTTGCACCCAAGAGGCAACATACATCTGAATATCTCGCTCTTGCCCACCGTTTCTCCTGTCCATTCCACTAGCTAACAAATCCCTATCACCACAGCATACCTCTTCTCCTCCTTCCCTGCTGAGTCACAGAGGCAGATTCAGTGCCAGGGACACAACCGCTATGGCTTTCCTCTGTTAGGTCATACCCCACCCCCCAACAGTATCCAAAGTGATATACCTGTTGAGGGAGATAGCCACAGCGATACTCTGCATTGGCTCCATAACCCCTTTCCCCTTCCTGTTAGCTGGTTTCATGTGTCCTGCACCTTGGGTGTAACTACCTCTCTAAATGTCCTGTCTATTGTTACGAATGTGCCACAACTCTGAGGGGCCGAAGGGTACAAAGTCGCCCCCTCCTTCTTGAGAATCACAAGATCACTATTAATTCGGGTCTTGGACCCAGGAAATGAGAGAGAATCCTCAAGGTTTTGGAATGTGTCCTGGCCCCTCAGCAAGACAAAGCCACGGATAACGGCCATTGTCTCTTGGAGACGGAATTGTGTATTGAGTACTGTACTATTCATTGAAGCCCCTCAGGGAATGACCAGAGTGGGCTGGTTAAGGGATTGCATCATCCCAACCTGATTGACATCTGAGACCCTGTGAGTAAGGATAAAAGAGGGTCTGGGGAACAACCCCTTCAGACACACCAGGAGAAACGTATGAGACCAGTGGGGACTTGTGTGTGTGTCCATCCTTGCCTGGATGACAGGTCCTCCATGGAACGGCCTCGCTAAAGGACGAATACGGATCAAGATCAGATCAAGGAAAGCCGGCAAGTTTCTTTTCTCAAAATCTCTCTCTCTCCAACAATTGCAAACCCAGCGGTCCCCAAAGGCTGAAGCCTGCGTGAACTGAGTGACTTTTATATTTCCATCGGACAATACATTATCCCCTAGACAACGATAGAGCTTATTTCTCATTGATTATTATTATACCCGCACTTTCAGATTTAGTATTGACGACGTATATTATCTGTATGTTTGAATTGATATTATTTTTGTGTCTTTTTACTAATAAATACTGTTAAAAATAGTATCATCAGACTTCACGGACCTCTCCATCTTTGCTGGTAAGTGACCCAGTTATGGGGTTTGTAACACTATCACCCCCTCAGCCTCCTGACTGATCAACAGTTCACCCAGTTCCAGCTCCAATTCCTTAATGCGGTTTGTTAGAAGCTTCACCTTCTTGCAGTTGTAGTCATCAGGGACACTGGAGGTCTCCCTGCCTTTCCACATTCCACAAGAGGAGCATTCAGCTATCCTGCCTGACATCTCTACTGTCCTAACTGAGCAGATGTAAACAAGGGAAGGGGAAAATAACCCTTTATCTAGAGCTTTTCTTTTTTGCCTTCTCTGACTGAAGCCTCTCTTCACTGAAGTGTCAAAGAGCCAAAGCCTCACCACTCTAACTCTGTCCAATCCGACTATGGCAACTTGTTCTGTGCATTGTAATTCTAAGGGTCAGAATCAGAGTCAGGTTTAATACCACTCCCATATGTCGTGAAACTTCTTGTCTTTGCAGCAGCAGTACCTGATAATAGAGAAAAAATGAGAGTTACAGTAAATATATATATATAGTTAAATTAAATAAGTAGTGCAAAAATTGAAATAAGTAAGTAGTGAGGCAGTGATCATGGGTTCAATGTCCATTCAGAAATCTGATGTCAGAGGGGAAGAAGCTGTTCCTGAATCACTGAGAGTGTGCCTTCAGGCTCCTGTACCTCCTTCCTGGTGGTAGCAAGGAGAACAAGGCATGACCTGGGTGATGAGGGTCCTTATGATGGATGCCACCTTTTAGAGGCATCAACCCTTGAAGATGTCCCAGATACTACAGAGACCAGTTCCCATGATGGAGCAGACTGAGTTTACAACTCTCTACAGCTTATTTCAATTCTGTGCAGTAGCCCTCCCATACCAGACAGTGATGTTGCCCACTGTACATCTGTAGAAATTTGCGAGTGTCTTTGGTGTCTTACCAAATCTAATGAAATATAACTACTGTCATGCCTTCTTTGCAGCTGCATCAATATGTTGGGTCCAGGATAGATTCTCAGAGCTACCCAGGAACCTGAAGTTGCTCACTCTTTCCACTTCTGATCCCTCTATAAGGACTGGTGTGTGTTCCCTCGTCTTACCCTTTCTGAGGACCACAATCTCTCTTTGCTCTTATGGACAATGAGTGCAAGGTTGTTGCTGCAACACCACTCAACTAGCTAATAAGTCTTGCTCCTGTACATCCCCTCATCACCATCTGAAACTCTGCCAACAAAGGTTGTATCATCAGCAAATTTACGGATGGCATTTGAGCCATGCCTGGCCACATAGACATGGCTGTAGAGAGAGTAGCGCAGAGAGCTAAGCACACATCCCTGAGGTGTGCCAGCGTTGATTGTCAGAGGGATGAAGATGTTATTTCCAACCCGCACAGATTGTGGTCTTTCAGTTAGGAGGTCAAGGACCAGTTGCAGAGGAAGGTACCGAGGCCCAAGTTCTGGAGCTTTTTGATCAGAACGGTAGGAATGATTGTATTTAAATGCTGAGCTGCAGTCAATAAGCAGCACCCTGACATAGGTATCTGTACTGTCCAGGTGACCCAAGGCAACGTGAAGAGCCAATGAAATCGCATCTGCAGTAGACCTATTGTGGTGGCAGTGAAATTGTAGTGGGTGCAGGTCCTTGCTGAGACAGGAGTTAATACCAGTCATAACCAAAGTTTCAGCGTCACCATAGATGTGAGTGGTGCTGGACGATAGTCATTAAGGCAGCTCACCCTGCTCTTCTTTGGCACTGGTATAATTGTTGCCCTCTTGTCACAGGTGGGAACTTCCTACTGCAATAATGAGAGATTGAAAATTGAAACAGCATTCCAAGAACCCATGACTCATTTGAGAAATGTGTCCACTTAGCATATTTCCCTTTATTCCTTCAAACTCCAACTTTTTTAATTTGTGGTACTCCTGCACGGTAATGAATATATCCTGCAATAAAGAAAATCGGCATTATTGCTTTGTATTGAACAGAAGTGCAAGCCCATTAACAAAAGGTAAGGGAACATGTATGTGTAAAACATACAATATGCTCGAAGAACTCAGCAGGTCAGGCAGCATCTCTGGAAAGGAATAAAGAGTTGACATTTCAGGCGGAGACCCTTCATCAGGATTGGAAAGGAAGGGTGAAGCAGGTGGCTTCACTCGCTGAATCCCATGCAACCTAACCTTCCAAGTCAGCCTGCCGTGTAGGGCCTTGTCAAAGGCCTTACTTAAGTCCATATAGTTGTAACACACTGTAAGGTTTCACAGCTAATGTCATGACTTCTCTGTAATGTTCCACTGCTGTTTGGGCTATGAGTTGAGATAACAGGACATGCTAGCCAATGAGCAGGATGTTGTGCGTCTGGGAACCGGGAATTCACGGTTCTTTTGCCGGGGAGAGATGAGGAGAGAAGATGCGAATGGAGAGAGTTGGTAGACCTCGGACGGAGTGGACCTGGAGCAAGGGTCTGAAGGTCAGCGACGATCGGAGGTCGATGGTGGACGAACGGCCTAATCGGTGAGATCCAACGTTTGCGCATTAGACTGTTTCATGAGAATGGGCCCTTTATCTTTTTTTTGTTTCTTTACTAATCATATAGTCAAATTAAGAATTATAAAGCTCAATCATTTAATTGCATATTGTGTACTGTTTGTTATTTCGGGCTACTGATTTGTAACGGGGGGCACATCATGCAGCGTCCACCCAAATGAGATTTCTTAAGTTTGGCAGGGCCTGGGGCCATCGTCCCCTATATTAAACTGCTAGCCGAAGCGAGAGTTACAATTGTGGGGGCTACGTTTGGGATTGATTCTGTTGGATTCTGTGTGGTTACCCCTAGCATTGAGCCAGTGGGATAGATATTCATACTCCGGGTGAATTGTTAATTCGCCTATTAAGTACTGTTAAAATTGCACTTGTGAACAGAAGTTTAATGAAGTGGTGGGCGCAGCTCTCATTTTAATGCAGACCAGCGCTGGCGTAGCGGTAGCTGGGGGTGGAGATTTCAAAAACAGGGTTCTCTCATTTCTGAGGAGTGAGGGGAAAGAGTGGTCGAATTTGGAAAGTCTAATTGGTCCATGTTCACCAGTGAAGATTGAGATTTCTGAGGTAGTATCCATCCTTACCTCTCCGGCGAATAAATGGAAAAATCAGGTTCGAAATCCCAGCTATGGCAGGCTCTGCCTATTCTCTGGGATAATGCCCACCCCTAAAGAAGAAGAGGAGTATGAGACTTGGGCGAGCAGACCGCTCAATTGTTAGATGAGTGGCAGTGCTCTGATGATGTAAAGCGACACAGGTTGGTTGAAAGTTTGACTGGGCGGGCTGCTGACATTGTGAGAGCTATCAGGTTGTGGTATGGTTATAACTATATAACAATCACAGCATGGAAACGGGCCACCTCGGCCCTTCTAGTCCGTGCTGAACGCTTACTCTCACCTGGTCCCACCGACCTGCACTCAGCCCATAACCCTCCATTTCTTTCCTGTCCATATACCTATACAATTTTTTTTTTAAATGACAATATCGAACCTGCCTCTACCACTTCTACTGGAAGCTCATTCCACACAGCTACCACTCTCTGAGTAAAGAAGTTCCCCCTCGTGTTTCCCCTAAACTTTTGCCCCTTGACTCTCAACTCATGTCCTCTTGTTTGAATCTCCCCTACTCTCAATGGAAAAAGCCTATCCACGTCAACTCTATCTATCCCTCTCATAATTTTAAATAACTATCAAGACCCCCTCAACCTTTTATGCTCCAAAGAATAAAGACCTAACCTGTTTAACCTTTCCCTGTAACTTAGGTGCTGAAACCCAGGTAACATTCTAGTAAACACAAAGTGCACTGCAGATGCTGTGGTTAAATCAAGACTTACTAAAAAGCTGGATGAACTCAGCAGGTTGGGCAGCATACACTGAAAGGAGCAGTCAACGTTTCGGGTCGAGACCCTTCATCAGGACTAAAGAAGGAGGGGGCAGGGGCCCTATAAAGAAGGTGGTGGAGGGTGGAAAACCAATCAGAGGAAAGATCAAGGGGTGGGGGAGGGGAAGCAGGGAGGTGATAGGCAAGAGAGGTGAAGAAGAAATCTAAGGGGAAAACACTATGGGTAGTAGGAGAAGGCAGAGTCATGAGAGGTGATAGGCAGCTAGAAGAAGAGACAGAGTGAAGGTGGGATGGGGGAAGGGAGAGGGAGGAAATTACCGGAAGTTGGAGAATTCGATGTTCATACCGAGGGGCTGGAGACCACCCAGACGGTAGATGAGTTGTTGTTCCTCCAACCGAAGTTTGGCCTCATCATGGCAATAGAGGAGGCCATGTATGGACATATCCAAATGGGAATGTGAAGGAGAGTTGAAGTGAGTGGCAACTGGGACATCCTGTCTGTTGTGGTGGACGGAGCGTAGGTGTTCGATGAAGCAGTCCCCCAAACTGTGTCGGGTCTCGCCAATGTAGAGGAGGCCGCACCGTATGCAATAGATTACCCCAACAGACTTACAAGTGAAGTGTTCACCTGGAAGGACTGTTTGGGCCCTGAATGGTGGTAAGAGAGGAGGTGTAGGGACAGGTGTAGCACTTACGCTTGCAGGGATAAGTGCCAGGTGGGAGATCTGTGGGGAGGGACATTCTAGTAAATCTCTGTACTTTGTTGACATCTCGCCTATAATTTGGTGACCAGAACTGTACACACTACTCCAAATTTGGCCTTATCAATGCCTTGTACAATTTTAACGTTACATCCCAACTCCTATACTCAATGCTCTGATTTATAAAG
The DNA here is from genome assembly GCF_048418815.1 of Hemitrygon akajei. Lineage (NCBI taxonomy): Eukaryota > Metazoa > Chordata > Chondrichthyes > Myliobatiformes > Dasyatidae > Hemitrygon > Hemitrygon akajei. Next base: position 80,243,174 of record NC_133131.1, read on the forward strand.
GCCAGCATACCATAAGCTTTCTTCACCACCCTATCCACATGGGATTCCACCCTCAGGGAGCTACACACCATTATTCCTAGATCACTCTGTTCTATTGCATTCTTCAATGCCCTACCATTTACCATGTATGTCCTATTTGGATTGTTCCTACCAAAATGTAGCACCTCACACTTATCAGAATTAAACTCCATCTGCCATCTTTCAGCCCACTCTTCTAACTGGCCTAAATCTCTCTGCAAGCTTTGAAAACCTACTTCATTATCCACAACGCCACCTATCTTAGTATCATCTGCATACTTACTAATCCAGTTTACCACCCCATCATCCAGATCATTAATGTATATGACAAACAACATTGGACCCAGAACAGATCCCTGAGGCACACCACTAGTCACCGGCCTCCAATCTGACAAACAGTTATCTGCAAGCACTGGACAATGCTTTTGGCCCGACAGGAAGCCCAATGGAGCTCATGGTGGGGTTTCAGAACATGCGTCTGCAGAAGGGGGAGAAGCTTTCTGCTTATATTTTTTGGCTGGAGAGGCAACTAAATTGCTTGCAGCACAGAGGAGTCATTCAGAAGGCTGAGTTGGATCAGTTAAGAATGGACCAGATAGCCAAGGATGCCCAGTCCCATGATCTGATTGTTCAGGGTCTCCGATAGTCTTGCAAGACGCGCCCCCCCCCCCCATCTTTTGTTGAGCTGATCGGAGAGGTACGGGAGGAGGAGAACGTGTCGGAGGCGCAGGAGGACTCAGTCAGCATGGTACAGTCCTTGGTAGTGGTCCCCTGCAGTGAAGTGACCACAGACAGCCTTCCCCCAGGGTGCGGTAGAGGAGATTGTGGCAGAGATGAGAACAGAGATGTCTCGACTGTTATCAGCGGGTGTGACCCCCCCCCCCCATATGATGGAGCTGATGGGGGGGGGGCGCATTCCCCAAGGGGACGAACAATGCGGAGGGTGCTGGTAACAGGTGTCACACCAGAGGGAAAGTGAGCCCCCAGGTACCTCAGCAAGGAGACCCAGTGAGGGAACGGCCTGGTGTCTCTGGGGAAACACGGTCCCAGCAATGTGCCAAGGAACCCCCGAAGGCAAAACTCCCAATTCCTGAAGGGTTAGTGGGACCATGCTCCAGTGTGTCGCTACGGATAGAGGGTATTTATGCTAAAGCCATACTCGACACTGTGTCGCAGGTCACGTTGTTGTATAGTTTGTTTTACAACCGGTATCTGAAGCATTTACCATTGACCCCATTCAGGGCACTGGAGATCTGGGGGCTTAGTGCCAGTGATTATCCGTACAACAGTTATTTGTCAGTGAAACTGGAGTTCTCGGAGGCCGATGTGGGAGTGTCTGATGTCCTAGATGCATCAGTGCTGGTTTGTCCGGGCCCTGTTGAGAAGGGCGGTGTTTCAGTTCTGGTGGGGACCAACACCCCTCTTGTGAGAAGGCTCATGGGGGCCTGCAAGGAGAAGGTTGGCAAGAGCTTTCTGGGAACATTGTCCATGCACCCGGTTTTTCGAGCTGCTTTTAAGGAAGTGTGTGGCTGCATTAGGCTGGATACTGAATTGAGGGACTGTGTGGTTCACCCACTCGAAGCCAATGGTGGTACGGCCTGGGGAAGTAGCTAGAGTGATGGGGACCCCCAAATTTCACGGAGTGCTTGAGGGCGAGGCCCTCTTAGTGGACGCTCCAGAAGACCAGCAGGGGGAGGTGGGATTTACTGCTGGGCGACTGATGAGGTCCAAACTGCAGAAGCCCTCGGTTGTACAGGCGAGCAGGATGCGAGTGATCGTCAGGAACATTACGAAGAGGGAGGTCACCTTCAAGTGAGGGAATGCTCCTGGCTCATTTGTTCCTTTGACGGTAATGTCTAGTGTCCTTGTGAGACACACCGGGGAGAATCTATTGGAAAAAGGGGGAAGTTGACCGCTGAGTCATTCAACTTCGGGGACTCCCTGGATCCTGTGGGCTGGAAGAGGAGTTTGGTAGAGAAGATATTGAAGCTGGAAAGTGTCTTTTCCACTGGTGAGTTTGATGTGGGTTGTTCTAAGAGCACTTGTCATACTATCCGGGTGACCAAGGATACCCCGTTTAGAGAAAGGTCTCGGCAACTGGCCCCTGCAGAGGCGGAGGACATTCAGCAGCACTTGTGTAAGTTCAAGGAAGCTGGGATCATCACCGAGTCCTGAAGCCCCTATGTGTCCCCAATAGTAGTGACCCGAAAGAAGAATGGGAAGGTATGGATGTGTGTTGACTATAGGACTCTGAACAGGCACACCATCCCTGACCAGTATACTGTCCCGAGGATTGAAGACTCACTGGCCTGCCTGAGTGGTGCGAGGTGGTTCAGTGTGCTGGACTTGAGGAGTGGATATTACCAGATCCCCATGAGTGAGGTCGACAAAGAGAAAACGGCATTTATATGTTCCCTGGGAGGATTTCTCCAGTTCGAAAAGATGCCCCAGGGCATCTCGGGAGCTCCTGCAACCTTCCAGCGGGTCATGGAGAAGATGGTGGGGAATATGAACTTGTTTGAGGTATGAGGACGACATCATAATATTTGGATCCCCCTTGAAAGAACATGAAGCAAGGCTGCTGAAGGTGCTGGGCCACCTGAAAGCTGAAGGGTTAAACCTTTCCCTGGACAAGTGCCAGTTCTGCCAAACATCTGTTAGCTATGTTGGGCACATAGTCTCATGAGATGGAGCAGCCACCAATCCAGATAAGATAGAGTCAGTCACCATTTGGCCAAGACCCCAGTCTGTGGCTGCTCTGTGCTTGTTCCTTGGGTTCTGTGGTTACTATCGGAGGTTCATGAAAGGCTACACAAAAGTGTGTCACCTGTTGGATCAGCTTCTGTGCAGTTACCCTTCCTTGGGGGAGAAAGGGAGGGGAAAAAGGACAGGACGGTGGAGACTATCTTAGCCCATCAGAGCCCTTTGGACCGAGGTGGGATGCAAAATGTGAGGAGGCCTTTCAATCGTTGAAGGAGTTGCTGACCCACGTGCCTGTGCTGGCTTTTGCAGACCCCCGATTGCTGTATGTACAGCACACGGATGCCAGCTGAGAGGGTTTGGGGGCATCGTGTATCAGGATCAGGACACTGGGTTGAGGCCCGTTGCATTTGTCAGTTGGAGTCTGTTGCCCTCCGAAAAAAACTATCCCACACACAAGTTGGAATTTCTGCCGTTGAAATGGGCGGTGGTGGATAAGCTTAGTGACTAGCTCTACAGGGCCACGTTTGAGGTGAGGACGGACAACAACCCCCTAACTTATATCCTGACCTTGGCAAAACTGGATGCCATAGGCCATCGGTGGTTGGTGGCATTGTCTGCCTGTGATTTCAGCCTGAAGTACCGGCCGGGAAGCAGGAACATTGATGCTGATGCCTTGTCCCGGCTGGCGCATGAGGGACTGGTCAGGGGTGAGGAGTGGGAGAGCGTTCCTGCCCCTGGGGTGAAGGCCCTGTGTCAGTTTGCCATCACCATGAAGGCAGAGGGAAAGGAGGGGAAGGATCATTTGGAAGCTTCTGATGATGCCATTCCCCAAGTTTACTGTAACCTGACTGTTCTGAAGACAAATCGGCTGCCGGAATTGAGTCCTGGGGAAGTGGCAGCTGCTCAGTGAGATGATCCGGGCATCGGTACCATTTGGGCAGCGGTCGAAAAGAGGGACATGGGTCAGGTGAAGAAGATGAAGCATGCATCGGTGCCTCTATTATTGTGAGAATGGCCTCATTTTGAGTTGAAGAACCAGATCTTAGACCGGGTAACGTCACCCCCAGACCGACCTCAGTGTTGCCAGCTGGTTCTGCCTGAGAAATATCGGAGAATTGCGCCCAAGCCAGAGAGGTTTATTCGGACCTTGCTAGACATGTTTGGGACCCTGGAGATCAGCAAGAAGAGCAGGTGGAGTCAACATATTGGGCATCTGGTTCATTGTTACAACTGTACACGAAATGAAGCTACTGGGTGCTCAACATATTATCTGATATTTGGGAGCGAGGTGAGGTTGCCCATTGACCTTTGTTTTGGGACTGACGAGGGTGACTTACCACCAAAGACTTATCTGAAGTGTGTTTCTGCCATGAGAAGAGAGCTGAAAAGGACTTATGAATTAGCTGGGGTTGCAGCTGCCAAGCAGAATCAAGGAAATAAGAGGAGGTATGGTCAAAAGGTGAGGTTCTCCCAACTCCTGCCGAGAGACCAGGTCCTCATAAGGAATTTGGGGCTACCTGGGAAACACAAGTTGGCTGACTGCTGGGTGGCTACATCCGATGTGGTGGAAAGTCAAATGCCAAACCTACCATTTTAGGGTGAAAGGAGATGTTATAGGAATTGGCCTGTCAGAATTCTCCATCGGAACCACCTGCTGCCCTTGGGACAAGAGGTTCAGGTAGACCCAGAGCCCAACATGGAGCCTACACCTAGTAAGAGGACTCTGCGGAAACGTGGAACGACTGCAGGGCCCACATGCGGGAGAGGTCAGGCCGGCCCTCACCCATGAAAGGGAGACTGATTCGGAGGATGAGGACCTGGACGTTGGTGTAAGCCGCCTTTTGCTAACTCCCCAGTGACTGAGGAAGAGACTCCCAGCCCTTCTCCCGCTGTGTCAGGTGAAGTTGGGAGGGGGGGTGATTTTGTGGGCAGACTGGGTTGCAGTGGGACTCTGCAGGGGATGAAGCGGGACTTGGCCTCGAGACAGTGGGGTCTGAGTTGCAGGTGGGCATGAGTGATAGGTCGAGGGAGGTCTCGCCAGGTAGACAGGAAGTATCCCCAGTCGTGTCTGAACCTGAAGAGTTAGGTGAGGGCATGCGGAGTTCTCAGAGAATTAGAAGATCACTGGATAGGCTGGCCTACATAGCACCAGCTGAGCAGAGTTTGACGCCTACTGTTCTGGGGAGTTATGTCACTGCCTCGTGTACCTGGATTGGACTTCGTGTTCTGCAGGAAGGGTTGGCGAATTACCTCAACGTCACTAGGAGATGACTAAATTTGGTGGGGGGAGAGTGTAAAGGTTTCATTGCCAATGTAATGGCTTCTCTGTAATGTTCCACTGCTGAGGTAATGGTTTCTCTGTAGCAGCAATGTCTGGGTTATGACTAGAGATAATGGGGCATGTTAACCAATGAGTGGGATGTTGTTCTTTCTTGTATGTCTGGGAGCCGGGAATTTGTGGGTCTTTTGCAGGGGAGAGATGAGGAGAGAAGATGTAAATGGAGAGAGTTGGTAGACTGCTGGATGGAGTGGACCTGGAGCGAGGGTCCGAAGGTCAGCAACGATCGGAGGAGATTGATAGTCGACGAGCGACCCTTACCTGTGAGCTCCAAGCTTGCGCAATAGACTGTTTTGTGAGAACGGGCCCTTTTTCTTTTTTTTTTGTTTCTTTACTAAACATATAATCAAATTAACAATTAAAAAGCTCAATCGTTTAATCACATATTGTTTACTGTTTGTTATTTCGGGGTAACTGATTTGTAACAGGGGACACATCGCGCAGCATCCACCCAAACGAGATTTCTTGTTCGGCCGGGCTGGGGGCTATCATCCCCTCTATTAAGCCACTAGGCGAAGCGAGAGTTACTTAGGCAAAATCCACTCTCCTACTTTCATCTATCCCCTTAATTACCTCTTAAAAAAACCTCAAACATTCATCAGACATGACCTCCTGTGCATAGAGTTATGCTGTCTACTGCTGTCCTAGCCTTCATTATCCACATCATGGAAGATAGTACCTCTGAAAATCACCTCTAGTAATTTCCCCTACAACTGAAGTCACGGTCACTGCTCTGTAGTTCCCTAATCTGTCCTTGCTACCTTTCTTGAATAATAGAAAACATTAGCCACCCTCCAGTCTTCTAGAACTTCGCTAGTGGCTAAAAACAGGGCAGATATGTTTACAAGGCCTTCTGTGATTTCTTACCATAGGTACAGGCTGTCAGTGCTTGCTCAGTGATTTTCCACTTCTCCCCCTCCATCTCGTATTATGCATGTGATCCAAGACGTCACTACAGATTACACTCATTTCTTGGGTGTCCTTACTTAACACTGTGGCGAAATAGACAGTAAAAGATGATGCAATGGTCAGATGCCAGCTTGCAGCTGGGTTCTGAGTACCCCTTGACAATGCCAGCATTTACTGTACCGTCTTTAATGATCTATGAATGGACGAGGCAGTTAGGACATTCACACTGGTGAATTTCGAGTCCGACGCAGGCCAGACCAGGTAAGGATAACAGACTTCCCTTCCTCAAGGACATGTGAACCAGGTGAGTTTTATTGAATCTAGTAACCTCATGATTGCCATTAATTTCTGGTTTATTTAATAATTTCAATTTGTGTACAGTTCTGTTCTTGCTACTCAAGTTTGAATATGCCTGTGAAAGAGAAAGGTTTTCCACATTGATCCCTTCAACAGTGGGGTTTGCCATGCAAGAAGAGGCTAAGCAGACTGATCATCATTTTTGAACTTGGCACAACATGCAATGCTAGCACTCGCAGTGGTGGGCAGTGACCGAGCAGCCACGTTAGCCATCTCATTACACATCTCTCAGCCCAGTATGGCCATGCACAATATGACCGTCTTTATTTCATTGAGTCCATTCTCAGTTTTTGGCTTAAGATAGGGGAGGCTGTTGATAATTGGTGAGTGCTGTATTACATGGAGGGGAGGATGGTAGGCTGATAATTGGTGAGGGCTGTATTGCATGGAGGGGAGGATGGTAGGCTGATAATTGGTGAGGGCTGTATTGCATGGAGGGGAGGATGGTAGGCTGATAATTGGTGAGGGCTGTATTACATGGAGGGGAGGATGGTAGGCTGATAATTGGTGAGGGCTGTATTGCATGGAGGGGAGGATGGTAGGCTGATAATTGGTGAGGGCTGTATTGCATGGAGGGGAGGATGGTAGGCTGATAATTGGTGAGGGCTGTATTACATGGAGGGGAGGATGGTAGGCTGATAATTGGTGAGGGCTGTATTGCATGGAGGGGAGGATGGTAGGCTGATAATTGGTGAGGGCTGTATTACATGGAGGGGAGGATGGTAAGCTGACAAGGAGCGTAAAGTGTGTTTTCTGGGCATTGAATGTTTTCAATTTGTACTGTGACGTCAGCTTCTCCCTGTAACTTCCACTTACGTGCCGCTGACTGACTAATGAGATCGAACAAACTACTGGTGTAGTAGAAAGTAGGAGGGAAATTTTTATTCTAACGTAAGAATTTTACTCGCCGCGACTCAGCTGCTGGCCAGCCACTTCGCTGTTGTGGTAAACTTTGCAAAAGGTGGATTGTGTAGGTTAGAAGTGAATTGTATTGTGAAGTTTTTGTGTTCTTTGTGGTTTTCTTGTTAGTTATTCATCATACTGTTCTTTTATAGATTTTATTAACCTCTGTATTAAGACAAGATGCACTACGAGAAATTGAAAAGGTTTCACTCTCAAATAGTACAATAAGACGACATATTGATGAGATATCTCATGATGCTGAAGAGGTTTTTTGTGATAAGCTGAAAAACAACAGCTTCTCTGTCCAGGTTAGTGAGTTCACCAATAAATGTCATGTTGTAGCATTTGTAAGATTTGTAAATGATGGCGAAATTCAAGAAATTTTTTTCTGTTGCAAAGAGCTGCCCCAAACAAGCAAAGGGCAAGATATATTTAATATTTTGACTTCATATCTGGAAACAAAAGGTCTGTCTTGGAGGAACCGTGTTGGCATGTGTGCTGATGTTTCCTCATCAATGGCTGACTCCACGCGAGGTTTCATTTCCCTTGTTTAAAAAAAAAAGAAAATCCTGACGTTGTCATAACACATTGCTTTCTTCACAGAGAGATACTGATGTCAAAAACTCTAAGAGATGAAATGAAACAAGTTCTGGATGATACTACAAAGATGGTTAACTTCTTTAGACAAAGAACAGTTCATTCGAGAATGTTTATAAAAACTGTGTGAAAACCTGGACAAAGCAAACAGCAATCTCCTGCTACATACAGAAATTCAGTGACTTAGCAGAAGAGTTCTCAGCAAGGTGTTTGAGTTGAAAGGGGAATTGCAGGGCTACTTTCAAGAGAATAGCAGCCAGATTTTGCTGAGTGCTTTGAAGATGCAGTATGGCTGCTGAAACTGGCCTACTTAACAGACATTTTTCATCATATGAATCAGTTGAACAAGTCTGTGCAAGGCCCTGAAGAAAACGTTTTGACTTCAGATGACAAGATCCTTGGATTTAAAAGGAAACTGAATCTTTGGAAAAATCATGATGCAAAAGGAAATCTTTAAATGTTTCCGTTGGTGCTTAGGCCTGAAAGTGAGGAAAGATATCAGAAAGTCTCGTGTCTTATTGAAAACAGAAATGCTTTGTATTTGCCTTATGTTTTTTTAAATCTATGAAAGTGAAAGAATGAGATTAATTCAAGAAAGGTTGGCTAAAAATTCATTCTCTACTCAAGAGCATTGACAATTATTTTTGGATTATTATATCTACCACTTTCTGATCACACTAATTTGCTGTGAGCTGTAGATATAATAATTTTCAAACAGGGTTTCCTCTAGGAATAAAAAGGTTGAGAAAGGCTGCTAGAGCTTAAGATCATAAAGTGATCTAAATGAAATTTACTGAATGGGCCTGACAAGGTAGATGCAGAAATGCTTCCCATGAACCAGGTTTCAGTCTCAAATTATGGGGTGAAAACAAAGATGAAAAGAAATGTCTTCATCTGAACATTAGATTTCGCTACTCGAGACTGTTAAAAATTCAGTTGGGAGTTTTCTGAAGGGAAGTTAATTCTTGGATAGTATGGGTATCACGGCCTATGAGTTAATGCAGGAAACTGGCACAGAATGGTGGATCAAGCACAAGGGTTCAAATGGCCTGCTTCTGCAACTATTTAATTTCCCACCTTCAATAGTGGGGCTCAAACTCATGACCCTGGATCGGGACATGCCTTCTTCACATTGCAACCGTCAAGGAGGAGGTACAGGAGCATGAAGACACACACTCAGTGTTTTAGGAACAGCTTCTTCCCCTCCGCCATCCGATTTCTGAATGGACATTGAACCCATGTACACTACCTCACGATTTTCTTTCCTGTTTTTCCCCCCTCTGTTTTTGCACTATATATATATATATATATATATATATATATTATTTATATATTTCTTTATGTAGCTTTTATTTTTATATTCTATTGCAACGTACTGCTGCTGCAAAACAACATACTGTAGATTCCGGATTTTAAGCCGCTACTTTTTTCCCACATTTTGAACAGCTTTGAACTTTGCGGCCAATAATCCGAAGCGGCTAATGCATGATTTTTTTCATGCCGCCTCGTAAACATTTTGCCTCGTAACAGTAGACCAATAAAATTGATGAGTAGTTCACAGAGGTCCAATGAAATTGTACGATAAATCAAGTGCACTTTCACAATTAAATTATTGTAAATCAGTCATTTGTACTCACCCTCATCAACATGGAAAACACTCGAAGCATTGTGCTGCCTACTTAGTTTAAACTATATTTGTTTTCTGTACTACATCGCGGGATGCTATGACGTCACACCCGGTTTCGCGGTGTCTTGTGGGAAAATGCCGGTTTGCGATGAAACGGGACGGAGGGAGGGAGCGCATTACGCGAGCGGCTTTGGATCTGAGCGAACTCTGCTTTTAAGTTAAAGGTATCAATAACTTTTCCTGGTAGGCTGCAATATATATATTTTTTTACCAGTCGTTAGGAGATATTGGAATGTTGTTCAGTAAAGAAGTATACGCAACGTATATTTAAAAGTAGCCGCGTACGGGCACGGTTCGAAAAAAAGCATTTGCAATATGTATTTGTTTTTGTTACCATATGGATTTAATTAAAAGTTAAAAAAATCCTCACGTGTAATATCTTTCTGTGTAAATATCTCATATTACAACGTGGGACACCTGCGGCCGAAAATCCGGTGCGGCCTAAAATCCGGTGCGGCCTAAAATCCGATGCGGCCTTTACAATTAAAAAAATGATTTTATTTCTAAAATTAGAGCCAGCGGCTTTTAATCAGGTGCGCTCTGTAGTCCGGAATCTACGGTACTTCATTCTGAGTCAGTAGTCCAGAATTCTAATTAGCATAGGAGGATTTAAGGAATAAATGGCCAGGATTTTCTGCAAAATAGTTGAAAACTCTACATGGAATTTTCACCATTTATTTGATAAATGAGAGGACACTTGGGACTCCCATGTAACCATGCTTAAATTCTGAATTCCCACAATACTGTATGATTGACCTCATTCCAACACCTGCATCCAATAAAGGAATTCAAACATGCTGCATTTCCCTGCAGGGGCATTGGGAAATGGGTTCTCCGAGACATGGCATGGGTTCAGCAGATCTATTCCAAAGATTTTCCCACCTTGACATTCTCCATTGAACTGTGTCCTGTTAGGTCTCTTTGCTAAATGGGCAGGAAATATATTGAATGAAAATTCTTAGATCGTTCTTTTTCCATGTTCTTAATACAATCGTTGCCCAAATCAATACTGGTCTGTTAAAACCTCTCAATGTCAAAAGAGAACCGAACAGCATAGTTCCCTAGAATGTGGGTGAAATCTGGAATGCTTGCTACTTTTACTACAAGGGTCCCAAGTCAATATTAGCAGAACTGGTTGTCTTTTACCCTAGTAAATTACAACTACTGCTGCATTCCTACAATTGGCCATATCAATGACGTACATACCAGATCTGGGTCTGCACTCCAACTGTAATCATCTCACCAGTATCTAATATAGGATGTCCCATAGTCATGAATGGGTTCCATTTTTATATATGGACTTTTACAACTTGATTTTGTCCATGACTAAAAAGACACTAAAACTCTCAATAGGGTAACATTACCTCCACAGCAATGAATGTGTTGGTAAGGCCTTGAATACTTATTGCCTTCCCCTTCTTAATTAAAATAGTACAGAATCAGGATGTCCCGTGCTCAATAGCTGGTTTCTGTGGGCATGAAGTAACAGTGAATGATACATTGAACAAGTGCTAGTAGAAGTCATTACTTGTCAATCTTAAAGTGTTTCTCTTTCTGCAGTGATACTGGAAGTCTGTGTTCTTGAGAGACAATGGTGTCTGATTACTGCAAGGTGGTTATATGGAAACAGGACTGTTTCTCCAAGGCTGGTTAAGAGCACATCTGTATGTACAGGAAATCCATAAGTTGGTCATTTTTCACTTTGGAAAGGCATGTAATATATTTATTGATCTGAATGCCACATTGGAATTAGAATTGCTTTGTTATCGTTACATGTACAGTGAAAAGCTTTTCCTGTATTCTGTCCATACAGATCATTGACATTCACTCCCAGGGAATTGAGCTCTCAACCTCAGCACCATTAATGAAAACGGGAGAATGTGCAACACACCCGCCCCCCTTGCCCACCGCTTCCTGAGGGCAATGACCAGTGAAGGAAAGGTCGTTGTCATGACACCACATTACTAAACTATTTCCTTCTTCTGTTCATTGTTATTTGAGATAAACCCCACTATGATAGTATCATCTGCCAGCTTCGAGAGGGAGTAAGAGTACAATCTGGCAACACAGTCATGAATGTTCTGAGAGCAGAGAACGCAATATTGTGTAGCACCATTGCTTAGAACAACATGGCAGAGGTGTGGCTGCTTGCCCTTACTGATTGCAAGCTATTGGGCAGGAAGTTGAGGATCCAGCTGCAAAGGGAGGCGAAGACTCCAAGGTTTAGAAGTTTGGGGATTAGGTTAGTTGGAATTATAGTATTGGAGGCAGAGCTGTAATCAAAAAACAATATTGTAACATGGGCAACACACGCAAAAAGCTGGAGGAACTCATCAGGCCAGGAAGCATCTATGGAAAACAGTAGAGTCAACATTTCATGCCAAGACCCTTCAGCAGGACTGAAGAGAAAAAAAAGACGAGGAGTCAGAGTTAGAGGACAGGGGGAGGGAGGGAGAAACACAAGGTGAATCTGGGAGTGGGGGAGTGGTGAAGTAAAGAGTTGGGAAGTTGATCGGTGAAAGAAATACAGGAAAAGAGGGAATCTAAGAGGAGAGGACAGAAGGCCATGGAAGAAAGAAAAAGGGGACAAGCACCAGAGGGAGGTGATGGGCAGGAAAGGAGATAAGATGAGAGAAGGCAATGGGAATGAGGAATAGAGAAGGGAGGGGGTCATTATCAGAAGTTTGAGAAATCAGTGTTCATGCCGTCAGGTTGGAAGCTACCCAGACAGAATATGAGGTGCTGCTCCTCCAACCTGAGTGTGGCTTCATCACGACATTAGGGAAGGCCATGGATGGACATGTCGGAATGGAAATGGGAAGTGGAATTAAAATGGGTACAAACTGGGAGATCCTTCCTTTTCTGGCAGGCAGAGCATAGGTGCTTGGCGAAGTGGTCTCCTAACTTTTGTCGGGTCTCACCGATATACAAGAGGCCACACCAGGAGCACCAGATACAATAAATGACCCCAACAGACTCACAGGTGAAGTTTCACCTCACCTTGAAAGGACTGTATGGGACCCTGAATGGTAGTGAGGGAGGAGGTGTAGGGGCAGGTGTAGCACTTGTTCTGCTTGCAAGGATAAGTGCCAGGAGGGAGATCAGTGCGGAGGGACAAATGGACAAGGGAGTCTCATAGGAAAGCAGAAAGCGGGGGAGAGGGAAAGATGTGCTTGATGGTGGAATCCCGTTGGAGGTGGCAGAAGTTTTGGAGAATTATGTGCTCAATGTGGAGGCTGGTGGTGTGGTAGGTGAGGACAAGAGAAACTGGTGGGGTGGCGACGGGATGGGGTGAGGGCAGCCATGCGCGAAATGGAAGAGATGAGATTGAGGGCAACATTGATGGTGGAGGATGGGAGACTCCTTTCTTTGAAGAAGGAGGACATCTCCTTCATTCTGGAATGAAAAGCTTCATCCTGAGAGCAGATGCGACAGAGATGGAGGAATTGAGAGAAGGGAATGACATTTTTACAAGCAGCAAGGTGGGAAAAGTTATAGTCTGGGTAGCTGTGAGAGTCAGTGGGTTTGTAATAGACATCAGTGGATAAGCTGTCTCCAGAGGTGAGAGACAGAGAAATCGAGAAAGGGGAGGGAGGTGTCAAAAATGGACCAGGTAAATTTGAAGGCAGGGTGTAAGTTGAAGGCAAAGTTGATGAAGTCGACTAGCCCTGCATGGGTGCAGGAAACAGCACCAATGCAGTTGTCGACGTGTGGGATGGTCACCAGTGTAGGCTTGGAACATAGACTGTTCCACATAGTCGACAAAAAGCCAGGCATAGCTGTGACCCATGCAAGTACCCATGGCTTGTTTGAAGGAAGTGGGAGGAGCCAAAGGAGAAATTATTTAGAGTGAGGACAAGTTCCACAAGATGGAGGAGAGCAGAGGTGGAGGGGAATTGGTTCGGTCTGGTGTCCAGAAGGAAACAGAGACCTTTGAGGCCATCCTGGTGGGCGATGGAGATGTATAGGGACTGGACATCCATGGTGAAAATATGATGCTCAGGGCCAGGAAACTTGAAATCATTGAAAACATCAAGAATGGGTGAAATGTCACGGATGCAGGTAGGAAGGGACTAAACCAGAGGGGATAAAAACAAGTTGAGTTATGCAGATATGAATTCAGTGGGGCAGGAACAAGCTGAAAAAATGGGTCTACCTGGAGAGGCAGGTTTGTGGATCCTGGGTAGGAGGTAGAAACAGGAGATGTGGGGTGAGGGAACTGAGTTTGGTGGTAGTGCATGGGAGATCCCCAGAGCTAATAAGGTTAGTGATGGTGTGGGGCTTTCTTATTTGGATTGTAACATAGGTATCTTTTCAGTTCGGATGTTCCAGGGTTGAGTGTAGGGCCAGGGAGATGGCATCTTTCACGGACCTGTTGGTAAGCAAATTGCAGTGGATCAAGCTTGACTAGGAGGCTAGCTTTAATATATATCATGACTGGCCTCTCAAAGCACTTTGTTGGATGTCAGAGCCACTGGGCTGAGGTCATAAAGGCATGTGACCTTGTTTTTCTTTAGTACTGGGATGCATTTGAACTAGATTTGAACTTGAATGTAGTTACCACAAAATAGCAGAAAAGTTCAAACCTTTGAAACAATCAGAATCATTATTGACCTTTGCAATGCTTGGCCGGTGTGCTTGTGACGAAATGACTGATCACTGAATCGAATTACCCGAGAACCTTGGTAGAACAGGCAAGAAATGGAATTTGTAGACAATAGAGAGACCAGCCTTCATTTCACAGACAGTAGATCTGGCATTCCACTACACAAGCTGCCTGAGAGAGGCTTGTGTTTTCTTGGCACTGTAAAAAGATGTACGAGATGTGGTGAGGTTTAAAACTTCACAGCCTAGGTACTAGTTGGCTGAAAATACAGGTTACCAATTTTGGAGTAATGGAATAAAGAAACAGCCACATATTAAACCAGTTTTCTACCAATCTCTCAACAAGTAGCATCAGAAGCTGTTATACTATGAATGGCAAAGTTGTCTTACATACTTGCATTTCATTGGAAACTCCAATGAGTAACTATAAAACAGTGAATGTACTGATGAATGTTGCTCATTAATTCCGTGGTAACAAGTGTATCAAATAAGACATGCTAAACAGACAATGGCTTTGTTGTGCTTCTCACATATTTGGAGCTTGGAGCAAAAAAGCAATTTTGCACAGGGGAAAGATCTTCTTCTACAAACCTGCCAAACAGCTGAAACAAAGCAATAATAGAAAATAGTCATTATGCTCTCGTCCCAATAAAAATAGACTATTTCTATCTTCTGCCTATAATCAAAATCACCTAAATAAAATATTCCCATGAATATAAAAATGTCACCAGTATTGCAAAAAAAGTGCTTGCACAAGAACATTTTGTAAAGGGTTCAAAATTGCATGGATATTCTAAGGCAATAAAAAAAGTTATGGAGATCATTAAGAATGAAAAATAAATCCAACGAATCAAGTGTAAATTTGTTTTTATACTTAGAAATTTGCTCTTAGATTTAATAAAGCATTTTAACCAAATATAAACGCATTTAGGAATAATTGATCTTACAAATAAATAAGTGTCCAGTGGGTTTTAAAGCATTTACTATTTCATATATAACTAGGTTAATGCTAACCATTACTCAGTTAATGCTAAGAATAATATATTTACATACAAGATTATAGTGTAGGCTCATAATAACTCTTGCTGAAAGGGGTACGCTGATTAGTATCATTGAATTTCTGATATGTTCATGTCAGAACCTGTTGTGTAAAATTGTATGATACTAAGTGAAAAATGATGATGCGGTGGCAAACTTGAAGGGAAGTACATCCCACTTATGCTCTGACTGAGAAATAATCCTGATGCAATAGATGTGAATCAGCCCTACAGAGTTGTTTTCCAAAAGGGATGCTTCAACATACTCACGACATGCCAATATAGAGCAAACACTAAAATGTTTATTACAAAGTTGGCAATATTTCCATGCTGGTTACCCAATGAATGCATCAGAGTTAAGTTCAGGCCTCATCAAGACAGTCATGTTTCCATGATAGAGTGCATCTTTTTCTTTGCCTCTAAATTTATCTTTCATTGATATCTCTGCAATTGTTATTTTGCTTTCTCCTCTTCCATCCTGGTCACCTCTGAACACGTTTATGTCACAGCCCTAGTTTTGCCTTTTCATCGTGCCTGTTTATCCGGATAAATAGAAACAATTATTTTGCTGGTCTCCTATAAACAAACTGCTGGAGGAGCTCAGCAGGTCAAATATGGTTGCTGCTTGGTAAAGTAGTTTATTATTGTCTCATGTATTGAGGTAAAGTCTTGCATACCATCCATACAGGTCATTTCATTACAACACTACATTGAGGTAGTTCTTGATAAAACAATAACAGAATGCAGACAAAGTGCTGTGCAAGGTAGACTGTGGTATGAAGAATCCTTCAGGGAAACATTCAAATGTCTTAATAGAACAGGATAGAATCTGCCCTTGAGCCTGCTTTCAGGCTCTTGTTTCTTCTGTTTAGACAAGAGGGGAGAAGAGAGATTGTCTGTGATAAATGGGGTATTTGATCATGCTGCTTATCAAGGTGTCGAGTAGTGTAGGCTTCTGGAGTGAAGCTTAGTTTCCTTGATGTGCTGAGCTACAACCACAAATCTCACATTGATTTCTCTAACTTCCGTTAATGCCTCTCCTCCCCTTCTTATCCCATCCCTTATTTATTTATTTATTTGTTTATTTATTTATTCATTCATTTATTATTCCTCCCCCTTTTTTTCCTCTCTCTTTTTTCTCTCTCTGCCCCTCTCACAATCACTCCTTGCCTGCTCTCCATCTCCCTCTGGTGCTCCCCTCCCCCTGTCTTTCTCCCTAGGCCTCCTGTCCCATGATCCTTTCCCTTCTCTAGCTGTGTATCCCTTTTGCCAATCAACTTTCACGCTCTTGGCTTCATCCCTCCCCCTCCTGTCTTCTCCTATCATTTCGGATCCCCCCCTCCCCTTCCCACTTTCAAATCTTACTATCTTTTCTTTCAGTTAGTCCTGATGAAGGGTCTCAGCCTGAAACGTCAACTGTGCTTCTCCCTATAGATGCTGCCTGGCCTGCTGTGTTCCATCAGTATTCTGTGTGTGAATCACTGCAGTTTCTTGCAGTCAACAGCAAAGCAGGTGCCATATCAAGCATCCAGATATACTTCATCAATAAAAACTTTTAAACGTCGAAAGGGGACAAGCCACATTTGTTTAGTCTCCGAAGGAAGAAGAGGCACTAGTGAGTGCTCTTGGCTGAGGTGTCAATGTAGTTCTACCAGGACAAGCATTTGATGTACTCTCCTAGGAATGTGAAGCTCTCAACCATGGCACTGTTAATGTAAACAGAAGCATGTGCAGCTGAAGTCAATGACCAGCTCTTCTGGTCTGTTGATATTTAGGGAAAGGTTGTTGCTGTCATACCTTGTCACAAGGCTCTCTATCTCCTTCCTGAACTCTTGACTCATCACTACTTGAGATGTGTCCCACTGTGGCGCAAACTTGTAAATGGAGTTAGAGCAGAATCTGTAAGACTAGAGCCAGTTGTGAATATGTAAGAAACAGAGCAGGGGGCTAGGACACAGCCTTGTGGGTCACCGGTGTTGTGGATAATCAGGGTAGAGGTATTGCTGCCCATCCTTTCTGACTGCTGCTGCTTCTGTTGGTCAGGAAGCCAAGGACCCAGTTGCAAAGGGTGGTGTTGAGTCCCAGGTCTGGGAGTTTGGAGAATTACAGTACTGAAGGTGTAGCTGCAGTCAGTAAACAATGGCGTAACATGGGTGTCTTTGCTGTTCGGATGTTCCAAAGATGTGTGTAGACCCAACAAGATGGCATCTGCTATAGACCTGATTAGTCAGCAGTGAATTTTAGTGAATCAAAGTTGGGATTTGAGAGTCCTCGTGAAGGAGTCCCTAAAGGTTAACTTGCAGCTTGACTTGGTGGTAAGGAAGAGAAATGCAATGTCAGCTTTCATTTTGAGAGAACTAGAATATAGAAGCAAGGATGTAATGCCGAGGCTTTCAAAGGCGTTGGTCAATCCACACCTGGGAGTATTGTAAGCAGTTTTGGAAGGCATATCTAAGAAAGGATGTACTGGCATTGGAGAGAAGGTTCATGAGAATGATTCCAAGAATGAAAGGGACAACATATGAGGAGCATTGGATGGCTCTGGGCAGTACTCACTGGAGTTTAGAAGAATGGTGGGGGGGGGGGGGGGGGATCTCACCAAAACCTATTGACTATTGAAAAGCCTAGATAAAAATGAACATGGAGGGTGTGTTTTCCCTTCGTGGGGTCTCTAGAATCAGAGGGCACAGCCTCAGAAGACAGGGACTTTCTTTAGAACAGGAATGAGGAGAAATTTCTTTCATCTGTGCCAGCCATTGCCACAGAAGGCTGCAGAGTCACTGGGTATATTTAAAGCAGAGGTCAGTATGCCCTTGACTAGTAAGGGTGTCAAAGCTTGCAGAGAGACATCAGGAGAATGGGGTTGAGAGGGATAATGCATTTGGGAGCCATGGTAGCACAGTGGTGAGCGTGAATCTATTACAGTTCAGCTGTTCCACAGTTCAGAGTTCAATTCGGGTGTCCTTCAGTAAGGAGACTCTGTACATCCTCCCTGTGGAATGAGTGGGTTTTCCCTGGGTGCTCTGGTTTCCTCCCACAGTCCAAAGACGTACCGAGTAGGTCAATTAGTCATTGTAAATTGTGCCATGATTAGGTTAGAGTTAATTGGGTTTGTGGGGGGTTGCTGGGGTAGTGTGGCTCAAAGGACCAGAATGGCCTACTCTACTCTGTATTACTAAATAGATACCAGCCATGATGGAATGGCAGAGCAGACTCAATATTCTGGTCCTCTGCCTTATGGTCTGAGAGGTTGTTATTGATGCATACCATGACGAGACGTGTGAAGCACCTCATGGTGGAAGTCATCTGAGCCACCAGGAGGTAGTTTTTCAGACAGATTGCCTTGCTTTCCTTAGGTACTGAGATGATAGTGGTCTCCTTAAAGCAGGCAGGAAGCTCAAGCACCGCACACAAAATGCTGGAGGATCTCAGCAAGTCAGGCAGCATTTATGGAGGGGAATAAACAGTCAACTGTTTATTCCACCTGCAACCCATCTCCATAAATGCTGCCTGACTTGCTGAGATCCTCCAACATATTGTGTGCGTGTGTGTTGCTTATGATTTCCAGCATCTGCCGCATCTCTTGAGAGGTGAGAATGTCAGAATGAAGCAGAGAGAAGTTAAAAATGTCTGCAAATACCATCAATCTGCTGGCCTGCGCAGGACCTAAGGATATGGCCAGGAACGTCATCTGGGCCTGGCTTCTTTGCAGAGTTCACTCTCCAGAAGACTGATCTTGCATCGGCAATGGTGACCGTGGGTTCAGGTGCATTGGAAACTGCTGGAGTTAATAGCAACATTTCAGTCTCCTCCTGTTATGAACGTGAACATTAAATTATCTTTAATGTTGTGTCAGAAACTCTGCTTTTTCATAGAATTCTAGTAAAATCCACAAAGCTGATATCATTTTAGTAAAATTACTTTATTCTGGTAAAATTATATAATAAACCCTTAAAGCACAACTGATATCGTTTATAGTTATTTTAGAAACTAAATGTTTTATAGTGAAACAAACTGAATTTCATTCTGTGCTTTGTAATGAATGAATGCACTGTTACTGGTGGGGTAGATTGGTATTGTTCTGATCTTCTACCTGAGCTCAGCATCACATAAACCAGCCCTACAAATCCACCTCCAGTCTATACCATTGTTGGTGCGTATTTAATATTTCAGTAATATTTGAGTAATGTTGTAAATATATTGTTTGGTTAAGCATTCATCATTCCTTTAACTAATCCATTATGGGTTATACTATATATAAAAGTATGTGAATGGCATATGTCATTTCTACCTACCTGCTGAAGCACAGTGAGTCATTTGATTGCACTGGAGATAACTGGATATTGTACTGTTATGATCGCAGCCCCCTCCTTCCTGAGAATCGCAAGATCGCTATTAATTCGGGTCTTGGACCCAGGAAATGAGAGAGAATCCTCAGAACGACAACGCAACGGATTTTGACCATTGTTTCTTGGAGACACCTTTGTAGATTGCGACCCTATGCTACGTGCACATCCTCGGGCAATGTGGGGTGGGGATTGTATCACCCCACCTTGATTGACATCTACAACTCTGCAAGTCAAGATAAAAAGGGGCTGCAGGAGGCAGTCCCCTAGCGACGCACCAGAAGGAGACACCATCACTCATCGCTCCCGTGATAACGGGAGCTATTCGGAAGCCACGTGTGGTTCGTTTCCCCTTGCCTGGGGAATGAGTGGCTGATAACACTGAAAAGGACTTTGAACTGACAACGGGGAACCCACGTTCCCGATTCAACAGTTTGAGTCCAAAAGACTGGCAAGTTTATTTTCTCACCAAAAATCTCTCTCTCTCCAACAAGTGAAACCCAGCGGTCCCCAAAAGGCTAAAGCCTGCATGAACTGGCGAGACTTTTATATTTCCATCGGACAATATTTTTACCCCTAGACAAAACGATAGAGCTACTTCTTATTGATGATTATTACTATACCCGCGCTTTAGATTGATTATTGATGACGTATATTATCTGAATGTTTGTATTAACCTTACTTTTGTGCCCCTTTATAAATAAAAACATTTAAAAATAGTACCATCAGACTTCAACGGACCTCTCTATCTTTGCTGGTAAGTGACCCAGTTACGGGGTTCGTAACAGTACATTGAGCGAACTGAGCAAATGGAATAGGCAATGAAAAGCTAGTACCAGTTTTACTGAGTGCACTGGGTGGAAAAACATACAGTTTCTTTAGAAGTTTGATTCATCCAATCAAACTAGCTGAAAGGAACTTTGCTGATATTGTGAAAGTAATGCAGGAACGTTTTGAACTGAAACCATTGTTGATTGCAGAACGCTTTAAGTTTCATAAGCACAATCAAAAAGAAGAGTTCATTTTAACGTACGTGGCTGAATTGAAGAGACTGTCTCAGCAATATCAGTTCAGTAATGGGCTTAAGTTAGTTTGTAGAATCTTACAAAAAGCATTCAAAAACAGCTTCCAACTGAAGCACAACACACATATAAAAGGAAGAGCAGGCCCAGCCGTTCCAAAATCTCCACTTTACTAAAGTCCTTTAAGCCTTTCAGTTAGGCAAGCCCATGGAAAAAGTTTAAAACAAAGGATAACAGTTTTAAAATCAGGGGAACCAATGTAGGTCACAGCAAAAACCACAGATGATGAATACTGTTTTCCAAGCACATCTAAGTTAATTGATTAGGTGAAAAAAAGAGGATCTCTGGATATGACTGGATAGGAAGAATGGAACCAGTGAACAAATCAATGATGGTGAAAATTCCAGGAGGGTGATGGCACAGTCAACCATGTTAAAGGCTGCTGGCTGGAGTAGATTAGGGAAGAACAGATAACAGTACAGCTTTGGACAGACCATTCAGCCCATAATGGCGTGTTGACTGATGCCAATTTATAGTACGTATCCTCCTGCTCCCATTTGTCATCCATATCCCTCCATTCCCATCAGTTCCATGTGTCTATCCAAAACATCTTAAACTCCACCAAACTACCTGATGCAGCTACCACCCCAATTAACCCATTCCAGGCACAAGAAGGCTTGCCCCTTATGTTGCTTTTAAACTTCATCTCCTCTGTTGTTCGATATTTCTACCTTGGAGAACAGATTCTGACTGTCAACCCTGTCCATGCCTTTTACAATTTTAAAAGACTCTATCAGGTCTCACCTAAGTCTCTGATGCTGCAGATAAAACAACCCAAGCTTCTCCAGACTTCGCTTATAGCTCACACGCTCTAATCCAAGCAGCATCCTGATAAACCTGCTGCACCTTTACCACAATTTCCAAATCATTTCCATTATGGTGTGAACTAAACTGCACACATTACTCCAAGTGTGGTCTGACTAAAGTTTTATACAGGTGCAGCATGACATCCTCCCCCTTATACTGAGCTCACATACCAACGAAGGCAAGCATTCCATACACCTTCCTTAGCACCTTGTTCACTTGCATAACCACTTTCAGTGAACTATGGACATCTACCTTCACATCCTTTCATACCTCAATGGTATTAAGGGGTCTACTATTAACTGTAGGTGTATTTTCTCCTTCCATTTGACCTCCCAAAGTGCAACAGCTCACATTTGCCCAGATCAAACTCCAAGGGCCATTTCTCTACCCATCTCTGTATCTGATCTATAAGTATGCTTTGATATTCCTTTATACTGTCTACAAGTCTGCCAGTCCTTGTATCATCCACAAATCTGCTAATCCTCCCATCGACATTTTCATGCAAATCGTTGACATATATCACAAACAACAGAGATCTCAGCACCAACCCTGGCAGAACACCCACTGGTCACAGACATCCAGGCAGAATAATAGACTTCCATCCCTAATCTCTGTCTTCTATTGGCAAGCCAGGTCCAAATCCAAACTTGCAATTTGGCTGGAACCCATGAGACTTTATCTCCTGAATCAATGCACCATGAGGGTCCTTGTGAAATGCCTTACTAAAGATCACATGGACAATGCCCACTGGCTTATTGCAATCAAGCTCAGTTGTGATCTGGTCAAAAAGCTTGACCAAGTTTGTGCTCTGTACAAAGCCATATTGAGTGTCCTTAAGGAGGCCATGGCTTTACAAATGTGCATAAATCCTATCCACTGGTATCTTCTCCAATAGCTTCCAATAACACTGATGTGAGGCTCAATGGGCTATCACTACCTGAATTATCTATACTTCCCTTCTTGAACTAAGTACAACATTTGTTGCTCTGATTATTACACTTGGCTATTATAATACCGACATATGTCAATGTTACCATGGATACCATGAGTAATTTGATAAGAGAAGTTCCAGGGCTATGGTGGATCAGGAACCAGAGTGATCTTCAGACATCCATTTCCAGAAGAAATGAGCACAAGTTTGGGAGATTATAAAGTATTCAAAGGACTTAAAACAATGGAAGTTTGCAAATGGAAGGCAGTTCCAAACAAGTAAGTGTGTAATGTAATGGGGTCTTGGGCAATTTGAGCCAAGTGACCCATTTCCACATTGCAAGAATTAGGTAGCACTATCCTAACAAACAAATCCTGAATTTGAAATTCAAAGAAAATGGCCATACAAAATATATCTTTTTAAGAAATGATTTTAACAAACACAGAACATTTCGGTTATTTTAAGAACAAAAATATAGCAAATGTTCTTCAGGCAGGCAGAACTTAAATTTTGTGGTTGCTCTGGTCGTTAAATTGCATCTTTCGTGCTGCATTTCACTCATCCATATGTAACTTGGGTTATGTTTTATAGGGAGAGGAAGTTGCAAAGCTCAAAGTTCAGGAGAATTGCTTTTTAGGATTAGTTGGTGTCCTTATCTCGCAGTAGGCTGCCAGGAGATGCGGGCCATTGGGGAAGCAGGCCAGCAGACACTCTCAGAAACTGTGCCAACATGTTTTCATTCTCTGCCCTCTTAATGAACTGGACCCACTTTTCCACTTCCCAGCGAGTGAACGGCCCACTCTGCAATGCACTGCACCCTTGTCGTCTGCCAGAATTGCCGAGTCATTTTTTCCGTTTTTGGTGTCTTTTTTAGCAATTTTACTTCCAACCACGTTCATTTTATTCAAATTGAACTGTGCCTAAGTTTTATTTTCCTTGCGTCAGCCTCACTCTGCGCCAGCCACCCAGCTGGCAATCAACAGTTGTTTGCACAGCTAAGCACTGATTGCTGCCGCTCTCTCGTTTCCTTGGGAACGAAACAAAAAACAGCAGTTCCAGCGGCTGCCACTTTCCCATCTTCCAACAATGAACCATCCCATCTCTCCATACAATGAAGCATCAAGTGCAAACAACAAACTCTGTTCTCACTAGGGACATGCGAGGTTTTGCTGGAAGAAAGCTAACGTGGTAGTGGAAATGTCTTAATTAATGTGTAGGATGAAATTTTTAAAAGAAAATCAGAATAAACTGACTGATACATTCCACAAATGCCCTGAATTACTGTTAGTGTATTAAGTAGCTTAGTATAGTCAGTGTACTAAGTCTTTCCCTCTCTGTCTTCATTGTATCAAAGATGACTTGCCTCCTCTCCTGTTGACTGGTTCTGAAGCCAACACTGGAATGCAGAATGCACAGATTCAAATACCACAATGGCAGCTGTGCTTTTTTGGGGGGGTAAAAGAAGTAAAAGTAACTAATTTTAGTACCAATAAACACTAATCGACCAGTTGCATCATGAGAGTCCTTCAAGCAAGAAAGTCAGGCATCAATACCTGGTCTAATATACAGAACTCACCATTTGAGACTCCAGACCCAAAGCAAAGTGATTGATTCTTAAATGACTTCTGAAATGGTCAAGCAATCTATTCAGATGGACCGTTGCTATTGTGCTAGAGCTAAGAAAGAACATAGCTGGACAGACAGGCATTGACCAAGGGATCCATTTCAGATGTGGCAAAGTCCACTGAATTTGCAGGGTCACAAAGATCTGACTACCTGCCATAGACATCCTTGCAGGACCAGACTTCACCAGCCACCTCCAAAAAAAACCCATAGGTACATCCTATCTCACTAGCAGGATAAACCCAACTGAACAGATGGCACAGAGGTGTATTGGTCCTTGAAGTTCTCAAGACCATGTCATAGCTAAGGAAATAAGACCCCTACCTAATCACTGACTCTTGCTCTCTCTCAACTGATGAAACTGTGCTCCACTTTTTTGAGAATGCTTAGAAGCAGTAAGGGACTTCTGCGTCACTACAGTAGTGCAGGAAGAACATTGAGGACTAAGTTCTCACAGAATGGTAACTTGATTTGTGGCAAGTACTGATTGAACCACACAAGGGAGAAACTTACATGACCTTTTGTTTCCCTTTGCAGATATGTCAGATGTCAGTCAGATGGTAGCATTCATATTTTTTTTCACAATCTCTATTGCATTGTGTTCCACTTCAATCCCATTAAATGAGACAATCTCAAAATCCACTCAGTGTCCACTTTATTGTGGTACCTCTTGTACCTAATCAAGTGGCTACTGAGTGTATATCCACTTCAAGATTCAATGTGCTGTGCATTCAGAGATGCTCTTCAACACACCACTGTTGTAACTTGTGGTTACTTGAGTTTCAGACAGACATACTTTATTGATCCAGAGGGAAACTGGGTTTCATTACTAGTGAAGAAATATAGCAATGTAAAACCATAAATAATTAAATAATAAGTTAATCATGCCAAGTGGAAATAGGTCCAGGACCAGCCTATTGGCTTAGGGTGTCTGACACTCCAAGGGAGGAGTTGTAAAGTTTGATGGCCACAGGTAGGAATGACTTCCTATGCCGCTCTATGTTACCTTCCTGTCTGCTTGAGCCAGTCTGTCCATTCTCCTCTGACCTCCCTCAATAACAAGGCATTTTCACCCACAGAACTGTTGCTCACTAGATGCTCTTTGTGTTTTGTGCCATTTTCTGTAAACTCTAGAGACTGTTATGCATGGAAGTCCCAGGAGATCAGCAGTTTCTGAGATACTCAAACCACCCCTTCTGGCACCAACAATCATTCCACAGTCAAAGTCACTTAGATAATTTTTCTTCCTCATTCTGACATTTGGTCTGAACAATTGAACCTCTTGACCATGTCAGCATGCTTTTATGCTTTGAGTTGCTGCCACATGATTGGCTGATTAGATATTTGCATTAACAAGCGGGTGTGCAGGTGTACCTGACAAAGTGGCCTCTGAGTGTAGATCTGAACAAACAAAGCTGGATATCCATGAGGTGCTGTGGATCAGCAGCAGTAGACATGAGCTCCATCACAACCTAGGCTTATGGCCGGACATACCCCTCGGCCATTATCAACAAGCTTGGATATTAACTCTGGTTCATTAAGAAACACAAGAGTACCACACAGTTATACAGAGTGAAGCTGAAAAGCAGGAATAAATGTGTGCCAAACAACAAAAACAGCATGTAGTAGAGAAAGCTGAAAGACCCCAGGATCAAAGGATCAGGGCAAAGCACTGCATTCCTTTCACCTGGTCATGAATCACTGTACACAATTGAACAACTAACAGGAGAAGGCAGCTCCAGGAACATGACCATCTCCAGTGATGGCAAGGCACAGCGCATGACTGCTAAAGACAAGGCTGAAGCATTAATACCTGTGTTCAGCCAGAAGTGATGATCCACCTCGACCATCAGAAAAGCCACTCTTCAGCATTTCAGCTGATCCAACACTGCAACGTTGAATAATGGGCAGTAACGTCCTGTATACTAACACAGAACAAATCAAACCAGAATAACTCCTGTCCAATAAATGCGCTCCTAATCACAAGCAATTAAAAGTGTTCTTGGGAAGATGGCTGTGTTTGAATCATCCCAACCCTAAGGCATCACTTACAGGACAAGGTGCTAGAACCAACTATCTTCAGCAGCAGCATCAACATCATTCCTCCCTTTATAAGGCTAGAAATGGGGAGTTTTGCTTATTTAATGCTTGTTGAAATGTTCACTTCTGCTCTAAACTGCTTCCATGCCTACCACATTTCAGGAAATTTGATCACTTGGCTATACTTCTACCTGCATGCAGGAAGAGGCTAAAGAGCAAGGCTCCAGAGATAAGGACTAGAGGCGGTCAGTTGCGGGAAGCAGAGGAGTGGCTACAGGATTGCTTTGAGTCAGTGGACTCGGCCCTGTTCAAGAACTCATCAGAGGATCTGAATGAATACACCATGGTTGTCACAGACTTTATTAAAACAGTTGTAGATGAGTGTGTCCCCACAAAATCATTCAGCCTTCCCCAACCAGAAGCCCTGGATGAATCATGAAACCGGCAGTCTGTTGAGGGCCAGGTCAGTGGCATTCAAGTCTGGTAACCAAGCAGGATACAAGAGGTCTAGGTATAATCTTTGGAAAGCCAACTCACAGCAAAGTGGCAATTCCAGAACAAACTTAAGTCACTGAAGGATGCTCAACACCTGTGGCAGGGCTTCAAAGCTATTATCTCTTACAAAGGGTGAACCAAGTGACAAGCCAGATGAGTTCAATGCCTACTTTAACCATCAAAACATGAAGTAGCCTTCACAAACTCCCACAGCTGCCAGTGACCCCATAATTTCAGTCTCTGAGGCGGATGTGCGAGCACCCTTCAGGAGGGTGAACCACGGGAAACATCCGGCCCAGATGGAGTACCTGGCCAAGTACTAAAGACCTGTCCTGATCAGCTGTCTGGATTGTCACTGCTATCTTTAACATTCTGCTTCACAGTCTGAGGTACCTACCTTATTCAAGCAGGTTTAGTTATACCAATGCCTAAGAAGAACACAGTAACCTGCCTCAATGACTATCGTCCAGTAGCACTTACATCCACTGCAAAGAAGTGCTTAGAGAGGTTGGTAATGAAACATCTCAACTCCTGCCTGAGAAACGACTTGGATCTGCACCACTTGGGCTACCAGCACAACAGGTCCACTACAGATGCCATTTCATTGGCTCTTCACTCAACCCTGAACACATGGACAGGAAAGGCGCATACATCAGGATGCTCTTTATCAACTACAGCTCAGCATTCAATGCCGTCATCCCCTCAAAACTATTCAATAAGCTTCAAGACCTTGGCCTCTGTACCTCCTTGTGCAATTGGATCCTCAATTTTCTCACTTGTAGACCCCAGTCAGTTCAGGTTGGCAGCAACATCTCCTCCACAATCTCCATCAGCACAGGAGCACCACAAGGCTGTGTGCTTAGCCCCCTGCTCTACTCACTTGATACTTATGACTGTGAGGCTATGCACAGCTCCAATGCCATATTTTTGGTTGCTGATGACACCACTGTCACTGACCAAATTGAAGGTGGTGATGAATCCCCGTATAGGAGGAGATAGAAAATCTGCTTGAGTGGTGATACAACAACGACCTTTTAGTCAGTGTAAGCAAGACCAAAGAGCTGATTAGCGAGTTCAGTAGGAGGAAACCAGAAGTCCATGAGCCAGTCCTTATCAAAGGATCAGAGGAGCAGAGGGTCAGCAACTGTAAATTCCTCAGTATTATCATTTCAAAGAAGCTGTCCTGAGCCCGACAAGTATGTGCCATTACGAGGAAAGCATGGCAGCACCTCTGCTGCCTTAGAAGTTTGCAAAGAATCGGCATGACATCTAAAACTTTTAATGAACTTCCATAGATGTATGGTGGAGAGTATGGACTGGCTGCATCATGGCCTGGTATGGAAACACCAATGCCCTTGAATGGAAATCTGACAAAGCATTGTAGATATAGCCCAGTGCACCCTGGATAAAGCCCCACCACAAACAAGAGAGAATCTGCAGATGCTGGAAATCTGAGCAACACACACAAAATGCTGGAGGAACTCAGCAGGTCGGGCAGCATCTATGGAAAAGAGTACAGTCGACGTTTCAGTCCTTCATCAGGACTGTAGAAAAAAAGATGAGAAATCAGAGTAAGAAGGTGGAGGGGAGGGGATAGATGAAACTGGGGGAGGGGTAAAGTTAAGAGCTGGGACATTGATTGGTGAAAGAGATACAGGGCTGGAGAATGGGGAATCTGATAGGAGAGGACAGAAGGCCATGAAAGAAAGAAAAGGGGGAGGAGCACCAGAGGGAGTCGATGGGCAGGTATGGAGATAAGGTGAGAGAGGGAAAATGGCATGGGGAATGGTGAAGAGGGATTGGGGCATTACCGGAAGTTTGAGAAATCAATGTTCATGCCATCAGGTTGGAGGCTACCTAGACAAAATATAAGATGTTGGTCCTCCAACTTGAGTGTGGCCTCATCAAAACCAAAGGTTCAGGGTGCAAATACTTGTGCTTTACTGGTTTCCCTACTTTTCACCCTCCATCTTGTAATATGCATGTGATCCAAGAAATCACTATATATTAGCACACACAAAATGCTGTAGAACTCAGCAGGCCAGGAAGCATCGATGGAAAAGAGTACCGTTGAACTTTCAGACCGAGAGCCTTCAGCAGTTGCTGCCTGGTCTGATAAGTTCCTCCAGCATATTGTGTATGTTGCCAGGGTAAAGCCCTCCCCAGCATTGTGTACATCCACATGGAGTTCTGTTGCAGGAAGGCAACATCCATCATCAAGGGCCTCCATCAACTAGACCATGCTTTCTTCTCACTGTTTCAATCAGGAAGAAGGTACAGGAGCCTTAGGACCCACACCACCAGGTTCAGGAACAGTTATTACCCTTCTTCCATCAGGTTCTTGAACCAAAGGGGATAGCTTCACTGAAATTCACTCACCTCATCACTGAAATGTTCCCGCAATCTATGGACTCACTTTCAAGGACTCTTCATTTTATGTTCTCAATATTTTTTGCTTATTTATTTATTATTATTATTTTACTCTTTTTTGTATTTGCAGTTCATTGTCTTTTGTAATTGGTTGTTTGACTGTCCATCGGGTGTGGGTTTTCATTGATTCTATTGTGTTTCTTTGATCTAATGTAAACAAACCACAGGGTTGTATATGGTGATGTATATGTACTTAGAAACAAACTTACTTTGAACTTTGAAGTTACAAGGAGCATTCATGTCATAGAAGTGTCAAATAATGACTATTTCCATCAAAAGAAAGTCTGTTCTCCTGCTGCTGATATTCAGTGGCATTACCACTAGCAAATCCCCTACCATCAATAATCTGAGGGTTACCAGCGATGAGAAATTCAGCTCAATCAGTCACATAAATACTTTGGCTACAAGTTTGAGGCTGGGTATCCTATGGTGAGTGATGCATCTCCTGATAACCCAAAATTTTTTCAATATCTGCAAGCATAAGTTAGAAATATATAATATTTCTATTTGCATAAATTATTGCATTGCTGACAGCTTCCGAAGAACCTTAACTCCCACCCATGATGTATCAATCCGCTTGATTGACACCTCATGCTAACATACATTCCCTCTGTCACCAGCAAATAGTGACTGGCATGCATTCCATCTGCATCTGCCAAATGCACTGCAGTTTCTCAACTAGCTTACATGGAAGGACCTCTCAAACCTGAAATCTCTACTATGAAGGACAAGGACACCAATATTCCCTGCATTGCATGATCCCCTCCGATTTGCGTAATACTTTGTTGTTTCTTACATCATTACTGGGTCTAAAATCTTGGAATTCCTTACTCAAGAGCATACTGGGACAACTTTGTTCTGCACCAGCTGGCAATGTTTGGATCATGAAAAATATATGTGGTAAACTGGGTAGAGGGACAAGTCAAGGATGGGCCTGGATAGGAGAAGTATCCAGGCATTGTCAGAAGAAATATAGATTATAATTATTAAACTGTAGCTATATTACAATATAGCCTTCCTGATTGTAAGGGGACACTAGCAGGGATGATGGCAGAACATCAATAGCTGGAGTTTCTGGGAGCAGTTTGAAAGGCGCAGGACAGATACATCCCAAGGCTGAAGAAATATTCTAAAGGGAGGATGAGGTGACCATAGATGACAAGGGAAGTCAAGGACAGCACAAAAGCAAAGAGAAGTGCACATAGTGCATATAATATAGCAAAAATTAGTGGGAAGTTAGAGGACTGGGAAGTTTTAAAAATCTAATAGAAGGTAACTAAAAAGTTTATAAGGAATGAAAAGATGAAAAATGAAAGTAAGGTAGCCAATAATATAAAAGAGGATACCAAAAGTATTTTTCAGATATCTAAAGAGTAAAAGAAAGGTGAGAGTGGATATCGGACCACTTGAAACTGATGCTGGAGAAGTAATAATGTGGGACAAAGATATGGTGGATGAACTCAATAAGTATTTTGCATCAGTCTTTACTGAGAAAGACAATAGCAGTATGCCAGAAATTCAGGAGTGTCAAGAGGTAGAAGTCAGTGTAGTCATTATTACTTAGGAGAAGGTGCTTGGGAAGCTGAAAGGTCTGAGAGTAGAGTAGACACCTGTACCAGATGGGACTATATGCCAGGGTTCTGAAAGCGGTAGCTAAAGAGATTGTGGAGGCATTAGTAGTGATCTTTCATGAATCAATATATTCTGGAATGGTTCCATACTACTGGAAAACAGCAAATGTCACTCTAGAAGGGAGTGATGTGTTAAAATGACAGCAAATTATAAGCCAGTTAGCTTGGCTTCAGTGGTTGGGAAGATGTTGGAGTCCATTATTAAGGATGAGGTTTCAGGGCACATGATAAAATAGGCAAAAGTCAGCAGGATTTCCTTAAGGGGAAATCTTGTCTGACAAATCTGGAATTCTTTGTGGAAATAATAGGCAGGATAGAAAAAGGAGTGCCAGTGGATGTTGTTTACTTGCATTTTCAGGAGGCCTTTGACAAGGTGCCACATGTGAGGCTGCTAAACAAACAAGAGCCCATGGTATTACAGGAAAATAGTAGCATGGATAGAAGATTGGCTGACTGGCAAGAGGCAAAAAGTGAGAATAAAGGGGGTATTTTCTGGTTGGCTGCCAGTGACTAGTGGAGTTCTGCAGGGGTTTGTATTGGAAACATTTTTCTTGTTATATGTCAATGACTTGGATGATGGAATTGATGGCTTTGTGGTCAGGTTTGCGGACAATAAAAAGATAGGTGGAGGCAGCAGGTAGTGTTGAGGAAAGACTTAGGGGAATGGGCAAAGAAGTAGCAGATGGAATACAATGCAGAGAAGTGTATGGTCATGCACTTTGGCAGAAGAAATAACGATGCATGCTATTTTCTAAAAGAGGAAAAATTTCAGAAATCAGAGGGGCAAAGAGATTTGGAGCCCTTGTGCCGGGATTCCTAAAGATTATTTTGCAGGTTGAGTCAGTGGTAAGGAAGGCAAGTGCAATGTTAGGATTCATTTCAAGAGAATACTATATAAAAACAAAGACAAAATGCTGAAGCTTTATAAGGCATTGGTCAGACCACACTTGGAGAATTATGAGCAGTTTTGGACCCTTTATCTATGAAAAGATGCGCTAACATTAGAGAGAGTCCAGAGAAGGCTCATGGACTGAAAGAGTTAATGCATGAGGAGCATTTGATGTCTCTAAGCCCGTACTTACTGAAGTTTAAAAGAATGGGTGAGGAAGGGGAACCTCATTGAAACCTATTCAATATTGAAAAGCCTAGATTAAGCGGAAGTGGAAAGGATGTTTTCTATAGTTGGGGAATCTAGGGCTGGAGGACACAGTGTCAGAATACAGGGACATTCATTTAGAGTCAATATAAGGAGTAATTTCTTTAGCCAGAGGGTAGTGAATCTGTGGAATTCTTTGCCACAGCAGCTGTGGAGTTTAAGTCAGTGAGTATATTTAAAGCTGAGATTGAGAGGTTCATTATTAGTCCAGGCATTAAAGGCTATGGGGAGAAGGCAGGTGAACGGGGTTGGGAGGAATTGTGGGTCGGCCATAATGGAATGGCAGATGGGTTGGGCTGAATAGCCTAATTCTGCTCCTATGTCTTATGTTCTTATAATGTAGTGACATGAACTCTTTGGGCTGAAGGGCCTGTATCGATGCTATATTGCTCTATAACTCCATGACTTTTGAACATTTAAATAACTTCTCAGTGTTGTGCCTCATTCATCACTCAGAACCCACAAGTATTGATATGGCAGGTGTTCATTTGGTAAAAAGTGAACATACAAAGGAGAGTCTCTGAGAAAAGGGTCCATGGGATCCTCAGAACATACACAATTATAGATCAAGATGACATTTGACCATATGTAAGTATTGCCAATAAACAGCGATCACTTTAACCCATTCCACTTATGCCTCGTGTTGGCCAGGACAGCAGGTCTTAGCTCTGTTTAGTAACACTACAAGACTCACGCAGATGAGACATCCGTCAAATTCACCCTTTCCCTTATCTCCCAATTCTTGAGGTAACAAACAAATAATATCCTTATACCAGATGTCCTTCAACTCCATAATACAGCATGAAGCTTTAAACTACTGACTTTCCTTTTCCTGGTCTTCTGAAACTTTCACTTTTGTCAAGTACCTGCATCCTCATAAACTTAGCCAAGTGGCAGTGCTGATTATACTTTTTAAGTTGAAAGAGAATCATCAGGCTAACAGTCTTAACATAAGTGGCTAGTGAGATAACTGATAAGTGCGTTTTGATCTTCCAACATTGCCTAGTTTTGGAGGATGCGTAATTTTTGAAAAATAGCAAATGTAACTCCTTTATTCAAAAATAGGAAATTAAAATAGAATAGAAACAAGAAACTGCAAGCTAGTTTAACATCTGCCAGATAGTAAATGTTCAAATGTATTTGTTAATACATGATTAGAAAAACTAGAAAAAATATCAAGCTAATCCAGGAAAATCAACATGTTGTTATGAAGGAGAAACCTATTTGAGTTCTTTGAAGAATATCTGTGGATATGCCCTCTTTAGATCTACAGATGACTTTTGATAAGGTAACTTATCAAAGGTTATTGCAGAATATAATAGCTTAGTCATCAATTGTACTTAAAGTAGCACTTGTCTATGTGTGTACTTGGAGACAGAGCTCCTAACCGTCAATGACTTGGATTAATGAACCGCATGAGATAGTGATCTTTACATTAAACATTCACTAGAGTGCTCAACTAACCAACTCCCATTGTACAACACTCCCTCTGACAATCGACCTTGGAAAATAGAGTTCATGTTTCCCTCCTTGTTGTGCCTGGAGCCAGAGGTCATGTTGCAAAATAAGGAACCAGTCACTTGGGACTAAGATGAAAAGAAAATTCAGCAGCGGTTCCTGCATCCATGCTGAGCTTGTCGATATCATCCTTTCTTCCCTTTTTCTTCAGTCCTTTACTTCTTCAACCCGCCCCTTCCCCACTTCTTACTTCATTTTCTCTCCCCAACCCACCCACCTTCCTTCTCATCTGTTCTCACCTATCAACTGCCAGATTGTACTCTTTCCCCTCCCCCCACTTTATAATTCTCGCTTCTCCCCTTTTCTCCCCCAGTCCTGATGAAGGGTCTTGGCCCAACACGTGAACTGTTTATTCCCCTTCATAGATGCTGCCTCTGACTCGCTGACTCCCTCCGGCATTTTGTGTGTGTGCTCCAGGGTGTTGGTGCTTAGTGAAACTTTAGAATTCTTCATTTGGGAGGGCTGTAGAGCAAAGTTCATCAACATATTAAAGATAGGTAGTAAGGGAATAATATGGATTGGATATTGGAATCTTCTCGGATATTAAGGGAATTGTATAATATGGGGTTGGTAGAGGAAAGTGCCAATGAGCTAAGGAGTCAGCTGTGATCTTACTGCAGGATGATGGGAGGCGCTTAATGGCCTATTCTCACTTTTGTTTATTTTCTGTATATCAGGGGCCCCCTCCAGCACAAGCAGACATTGATGATTCAGTCGCAATGCCTCCAGTGACACAGCCTGAAGAAAACAGTCCTCAAAGCTCAAGACTTCAAACATGTCACGAAGTTCACAATTTGGGGGCAACAGTGATTACGTGCCCTTCTGCAAAAGATGCGCATCGAAAAGCGCTGGAGAGGTGCCAAATTTAAAAAAAGGGAAGGAACAAATTCCTTCCTTCCTTAGCCCACCTGTGGAGGCATCTGCAGATTCAAAATTGTGCTCTTCAGCCATCTCAGAATTCACAACAGCTAACTACATGAATTGGAAATTTACCTCTCGGTCAGTGGGATTAATTTCCACTCTATGAAAAGAAATATCTCCTGGGGCCTGACCTAATCCTGTGTTCAATTAACTCATGTTCACCTCAAGACAACCAAGTCAACTTTACCAATCATCTAAAACTTAAATATTTTAAGTACACAATACTTAAGTACAACAATAAGTAAATCTAAGTTGAATCTAACCTGGTAATAAAGGGCTTTTAACTGTCAGTTCAATGGCTGGTCTCGCTGTAACTCTTTATTTGGGCATTTTGATCACCCACCAGATGAAGCTGAACAAAATATTCTAAATGTTGCATTTCATTACAATGTGTAGGCCTCCATTAGTCTCGATAGACCATGGATTTGTGCCTTGGGAAGTTTCCTGGGTGCAAGCCTGGGCAAGGTTTTTTTTTATGTAAGACCAGCGGTTGCCCAAGCTGCAAGTCTCCCCTCTCCATGCCACCAAAGTTGTCCAAGGGAAGGGCATTAGGACCCATACAGCTTGGCACTGGTGTCGTCGCAGAGCAATGTGTGGTTAAGTGCCTTGCTCAAGGACACACACTCAAGCCTCAGCCAAGGCTCGAACTAGCGACCTTCAGATCACTAGACGAATGCCTTAACCACTTCCACGTGCCAACACATTGATCACAATATTTTCTTTGTAGAATTGTATTTAACAACATTTTGACCTTCTTGTCTTTCTCTAAGTGCAGCCTTCAACTTTCCTGATCTGACGATAGACTTTACTGCCTATAGAAGAGAGTTGCTACATTCAGTAAAATCCTAGACTCTGGACGTTACTGTTCCTCTCACACCTGCCTTCATCAACTGATGATTGGTTCAGATTAGTGCAAGTAAATAGGGTTTCTCAACATTGGCCAGTTCTAAAATGTTATACCAGAGGATTAACATATTGAATTTTTCAGATTTCATTTCTAAGCATTTTCAGCCTTTTATTTGTTTTCATTTTTATTTTCCAGCATTTATAGCTTTCTTTTAAATTGCTACCACCATCAATTTTCCAACATTTGAACCTCCATGAGCAATTAAACAACATGTTAGTTCTTTTTTTACACTCTCATAATTTTCTCTGCGTGTGGAATGCGGCCAGTGAATGAGTAGGCCAGTGAAGGAGTGGAGATTTGAGGCTTTGACTTGAGAGATTCTGGCAGTTTTGGCAGTTGGATTGTGCAATCAAGTCAATCAAGATTTGAATAGCTCAGCAGAAAGCCGTTGATTAGACAATCAAGATTTGAATAGCTCAGACTCAGCAGAAAGCAGCTGATTGGGTAATCGAGGTCAGGTGACTAAGCAGTTTGAAAAGCTCAAACAAATACCTCAAGCAGAGCGGCCTGTGGAAAGTGGCCAGTGAGTGAGTGGGCCAGTGAAAGAGTGGAGATTTGAGGCTTTGACGAGAAGAGGCGGAGGACGAGCTTGTTCCCAGTTAGTCTTTACAATGCCTCCTGAGATGGTGATGTGCCTCTCCTGTGAGATGTGGCAGTTTTGGGGGAACTCCCCTCTACTGCAGAGTCACATCTGCCAGAAGTGCTTGTGGCTGGGCGATCTGGAAGACCGTGTGAGGAATCTGGAGCTGCAGCTGGATGACCTTTGACTCATAAGGGAGAATGAGACAGTCATAGATGAGAGCTACAGGGAGGTAGTCACACCTAGGCTGCTGGAAGCAGGTCGTTTGGTGACAGTCCGAGGGGTAAAGCGAAGGAGAGTAGATAGGTAGTGCAGAGCACCCCTGTAGCCATTCCCCTGAATAATAAGTTTACCGTCCTGGATGCTGTCGGTGAGGACGACCGACCAGGTGTGAGCCACGGTGGCAGGGCCTCTGGCACTGAGTCTGGCCTTGTGGTGCAGAAGGATGGGACGGAGAAGAGGAGAGCTGTCATCATTGGAGACTCTATAGTCAGGGGAGCAGACAGGAGATTTTGTGGACGTGAGAAGGAAATCCACATGGTTTGTTGCCTCCCGAGTGCCAGGTGTGCACTCTGACCGGGTGCATGTCTCTGACCGGGTACATGACATCCTGGTACGAGAGGGAAAGCAACCAGAAGTCGTGATACATGTTGGGACCAACGACATAGACAGGAAGAAGGATGAGGTCCTGAAGTGTGAATTTCGGGAACTAGGCAGAAGGCTGAAGAACAGGACCTCAAGGGTGGCGTTCTCAGGATTGCTGCCAGTACTATGTGATAGTGATGGTAAGAATTGGAGGAGATGGCAGTTGAATGCATGGCTGAAGAGTTGGTGCAGGGGGTAGGGTTTTAGATTTTTGGACCATTGGGATCTCTTCTGGGGAAGGTGGGACGTGTATAGATTGGATGGGTTGCATCTGAACACGAGGGGGAGCAATATCCTTGCTGGTAGGTTTGCTAGCATGGTTCGGGAGGGTTTAAACTAATTTGCAAGAGGGATGGGACCTGGAACGATAAAGCAGTGAAAGAAGTGCATGGAGTAAAGCCAGATCTAACATTCTAACATATAGAGAGGCTTTGAGGAAAGAGCAGCAGAATAAAGGGTATAAAGGTAGTAAGGTGGAAGGGCTAAAGTGTGTGTACTTCAATGCCAGAAGCATCAGGAACAAAGGTGATAAACTGAGAGCTTGGATACATACATGGAATTATGATGTAGTGGCCATTATGGAGACTTGGCTGGCACCAGGGCAGGAATGGATTCTCAATATTCCTGGATTTTAGTGCTTTAAAAGGGATATAGAGGGGGAAAAAGGGGAGGAGGGGTGGCATTACTGGTCAGCGATACTATTACAGCTACAGAAAGGGTGGGCAATGTAGCAGGATCCTCTTTTGAGTCAGTATGGGTGGAAGTCAGGAACAGGAAGGGAGCAGTTACTCTACTGGGGCTATTCTATAGGCCCCCTGGTAGCAGCAGAGATACCGAGGAGCAGATTGGGAGGCATATTTTGGAAAGGTGCAAAAATAACAGGGTTGTTATCATGGGTGACTTTAACTTCCCTAATATTGATTGGCACTTGATTAGTTCCAAGGGTTTAGATGGGGCAGAGTTTGTTAAGTGTGTCCAGGATGGATTCCTGTCACAGTATGTTGACAGGCCGACTAGGGGGAATGCCATACTAGATCTAGTATTAGGTAACAAACCGGGTCAGGTCACAGATCTGTCAGTGGGTGAGCATCTGGGGGACAGTGATCATCACTCCCTGATCTTTAGCATTATCATGGAAAAGGATAGAATCAGAAAGGATAGGAACATTTTTAATTGGGGAAGGGCAAATTATAAGGCTAGAACTTGCGGGTGTGAATTGGGATGATGTTTTTGCAGGGAAATGTACTATGGACATGCGGTCAATGTTTAAGGATCTCTTGCAGGATGTTAGGGATAAATTTGTCCCGGTGAGGAAGATGAAGAATGGTAGGGTGAAGGAACCATGGGCAACAAGTGAAGTGGAAAATCTAGTCAGGTGGAAGAAGACAGCATACATGAGGTTTAGGAAGCAAGGATCAGATGGGTCTATTGAGGAATATAGGGTAGCAAGAAAGGAGCTTAAGAAGGGGCTGAGAAGAGCAAGAAGGGGGCATGAGAAGGCCTTGGCAAGTAGGGTAAAGGAAAACCCCAAGGCATTCTTCAATTATGTGAAGAACAAAAGGATGACAGGAGTGAAGGTAGGACCAATTAGAGATAAAAGTGGGAAGATGTCCCTGGAGGCTGTGGAAGTGAGCGAGGTCCTCAATGAATACTTCTCTTTGGTATTCACCACTGAGAGGGAACTTGATGATGGTGAGGACAATATGAGTGAGGTTGATGTTCTGGAGCATGTTGATATTGAGGGAGAGGAGGTGTTAGAGTTGTTAAAATACATTAGGACAGTTAAGTCCCCGGGGCCTGACGAAATATTCCCCAGGCTGCTCCACGAGGCAAGGCAAGAGATTGCTGAACCTCTGGCTAGGATCTTTATGTCCTCGTTGTCCACGGGAATGGTACCGGAGGATTGGAGGGAGGCGAATGTTGTCCCCTTGTTCAAAAAAGGTAGTAGGGATAGTCCAGGTAATTATAGACCAGTGAGCCTTACGTCTGTGGTGGGAAAGCTGTTGGAAAAGATTCTTAGAGATAGGATCTATGGGCATTTAGAGAATCATGGTCTGATCAGGGACAGTCAGCATGGCTTTGTGAAGGGCAGATCGATCCTAGCAAGCCTGATAGAGTTCTCTGAGGAGGTGACCAGGCACATAGATGAGGGTAGTACAGTGGCTGTCATCTACGTGGATTTTAGTAAGGCATTTGACAAGGTTCCACATGGTAGGCTTATTCAGAAAGTCAGAAGGCAAGGGATCCAGGGAAGTTTGGCCAGGTGGATTCAGAATTGGCTTGCCTGCAGAAGGCAGAGGGTCATGGTGGAGGGAGTACATTCAGATTGGAGGGTTGTGACTAGTGGTGTCCCACAAGGATCTGTTCTGGGACCTCTACTTTTTGTGATTTTTATTAACAACCTGGATGTGGTGGTAGAAGGGTGGGTTGGCAAGTTTGCAGACGACACAAAGATTGGTGGTGTTGTAGATAGTGTAGAGGATTGTCAAATATTGCAGAGAGACATTGATAGGATGCAGAAGTGGGCTGAGAAGTGGCAGATGGAGTTCAACCCGGAGAAGTGTGAGGTGGTACACTTTGGAAGGACAAACTTCAAGGCAGAGTACAAAGTAAATAGCAGGATACTTGGTAGTGTGGAGGAGCAGAGGGATCTGGGTGTACATGTCCACAGATCCCTGAAAGTTGCCTCACAGGTAGATAGGGTAGTTAAGAAAGCTTATGGGGTGTTAGCTTTCATAAGTCGAGGGATAGAGTTTAAGAGACGCGATGTAATGATGCAGCTCTATAAAACTCCAGTTAGGCCACACTTGGAGTACTGTGTCCAGTTCTGGTCACTTCAGTATAGGAAGGATGTGGAAGCATTGGAAAGGGTACAGGGGAGATTTACCAGGATGCTGCCTGGTTTAGAGAGTATGGATTATGATCAGAGATTAAGGGAGCTAGGGCTTTACTCTTTGGAGAGAAGGAGGATGAGAGGAGACATGATAGAGGTGTACAAGATATTAAGAGGAATAGACAGAGTGGACAGCCAGCGCCTCTTCCCCAGGACACCACTGCTCAGTACAAGAGGACATGGCTTTAAGTTAAGGGGAGGGAATTTCAAGGGGGATATTAGAGGAAGGTTTTTCACTCAGAGAGTGGTTGGTGCGTGGAATGCACTGACTTTGTCAGTGGTGGGGGCAGATACACTAGTGAAGTTTAAGAGACTACTAGACAGGTATTTGGAGGAATTTAAGGTGGGGGGTTATATGGAGGCAGGGTTTGAGGGTCAGCACAACATTGTGGGCTGAAAGGCCTGTAATGTGCTGTACTATTCTATGTTCCATGTTCTAAAACAGGAATCTGGAGGTTAAGACAGCAGTCAAAGAAGTGATCTATGCATTATAGTCTTCTGTATTTCAAATTCCAACAATTATTATGCAATTAAATTATTCAACCATCTCGTGCTCACATTAGAAGTCATAATCCTTTGTGATAACTGTATATCTCTGAACAGATCACTTTTAAAAATTGTGTTCAAGAGATCAATATGTTAACACTTTCCTAAACAGAAAACCTTACTGAGCTCTAGATTAGACTCCCAATTCAAATAAAGAATTTACTGCAAAATTGTACATGCATTTAATCCTATTATATCATTAACTGCCTGCAGCTTTTTGTATATACTGAATATATGCCTGAACAACTCAAATAAAGAATATGTTGGATTTGATTACAAGAGTGAATCATAAAAATATTTAAAATCTATGTATCACAATTGCCGGTTGGTGGCGTAGTGGCATCAGTGCCAGACTTTGGAGCGAAGGCTCCCGAGTTCGAATCCGGCTGGCTCCCTTGCATGCTTTCCATCCGTGCTGGGTTGAGTGTCAAGCCAGCAACTCAGCCTTGTAAAAACAAGAAAGCCTGCTAAAAAAACACCTTCACGATGGCATCCGGATGACTCCACTCGGAGTTAAGGACTTTCTTCTTCTTCGTTTTCTTCATGTATCACAATAAATACAGCTATATCATATTGAATTCACTACATGTGACCTGATTATATAAAACACACAGAGAAAAGAGCAGTCTTTCAACATGATAAGTCTAAGTCAATCATCTTTTACAATTAGCAAACACTTTGTCATGAGCCCTGTGGTCCTGTGTTATGAGCCATAGAGAATTGGGCTTCCAGGTTTCTTGAATATCTGTATTTACGAATTATTGTATTTGCGAGAGTCATTAAGCCCTTGTGCTTTTGTTTAATTTTGTCGTTTATTGTGACTGGCATGGGTTTTCTGCTTTCTATGATTATTTAATGCGGACTCCCATTCGGCACTGATCATGGAGCCGTTGAGTTGAAAATGATTTGTGTTGTGGTGTTGCTCGGCCATACCACCAATGCTCTGTTGGTATTCCTATGTATAAGCTCTTGTTTCCATCCCTACATGAGAGTCTGCCATTCCTCCACACCTGGGATCAGTATCCCCAACTCTCACCGTGACAGAGTCTGCCGTTCCTCCACACCTGGGATCAGTATCCCCAACACTCACCGTGACAGAGTCTGCCATTCCTCCACACCTGGGATCAGTATCCCCAACGCTCACCGTGACAGAGTCTGCCATTCCTCCTCACCTGGGATCAGTATCGCCAACACTCACCGTGACAGAGTCTGCCGTTCCTCCACACCTGGGATCAGTATCGCCAACACTCACCGTGACAGAGTCTGCCGTTCCTCCACACCTGGGATCAGTATCGCCAACGCTCACTGTGACAGAGTCTGCCGTTCCTCCACACCTGGGATCAGTATCGCCAACGCTCACCGTGACAGAGTTTGCCATTCCTCTGCATCTGGGTTCAGTCACTGCCAGCGCTCACCGTGACACATTTAGTATAAAAGAAAGTGGTTGCTTGTGAAAATGTACCTAAATCACTCAAGCGCTGTTAAACAGGCAGATCAAGTGCTTTGTGTCGCTTCATGGTTCACTTTAAAGTGAACCAACAAATTTTGTATATGCATTAATTGTACTGTTCCAAGGGTGTATGTTATAATAGTTTTTCAGCCCAGCGTAGGAGTTCCACAGTGAGGCACTGAGGAGTGCAGTAGGACAGAGGAATCTGAGAATGCAGATCCATAATTCCATGAAAGCGTGTCACAAGTAGACTGGGTTATAAAGAGAGTTTTTGTACATTAGCCACACACAAAAATACTGGGTACAAGAGTTGGTATGTTATGATAAAGCTGCATAATATGTTGGCGAGACCAAATTTGGAGTATAATGTGTAATTCTGGTTCCTTACCTACAGGAAAGACATCAATAAGATTGAAAGATTACAGAGTAAACTTACAAGTTGTTGCTGGATCTTAAGGACCTGAGTTACAGGGAAAGGTTAAATAGATTAGGATTTCATTCCCCGGAGCATAGGAGAATGGGGGAAAATTGATAGATGTATACGAGGGGTATTGGTGGTGGCATCCGTCGGTCTCGAGAGACCATGGATCTGCGCCTGGAGTTTCCAGGGCACAGGCCTGGGCAGGGTTGTATGGGAGACCGGCAGTTGCCCAAGCTGCAAGCCTTCCCCTCTCCACGCCACCGATGTTGTCCAAGGGAAGGGCATTAGGACCCATACAGCTTGGCACCGGTGATGTCGCAGAGCAATGTGTTGTTAAGTGCCTTGCTCAAGGACACAACACGCTGCCTCAGCTGAGGCTCGAACCAGTGACCTTCAGATTACTAGTCTGATGCCTTGCCCATTAGGCCACGCGCCAACACATGAGGGGTATAGATAGAGTTAATGCAGACAGGCTTTTTCCATGGAGATTGGGTGAGACTGGAATGAGAGACCATAGGTTAAAGGTGAAAGGTGAGATATTTAAGGGGAACATCTTCA
Organism: Hemitrygon akajei; assembly: GCF_048418815.1. Classification (NCBI taxonomy): domain Eukaryota; kingdom Metazoa; phylum Chordata; class Chondrichthyes; order Myliobatiformes; family Dasyatidae; genus Hemitrygon; species Hemitrygon akajei. Next base: position 80,285,308 of record NC_133131.1, read on the forward strand.
CGCAGAGGGTGAAGAATAGGCTGTCGGAAGAAGTGCTTGTTGCCTGGATGCAGGTCTGTTGCATTATTGAAGAGGATATTTTATGTACATGGATGGGAGGCGTATGGAGGGCTATGGTCCAGGTGTGGGTCAATGGGATGAGACTGAACAAGTTCTGCATGGACTACATGGACCCAGGGGCCTGTTTCTGTGCTGTAACTGACTATGACTGTCTAATTTAATGAAAAGAAATCTGGTATCTACTCTTGGAACCTTCCTTTCCACTGCATGTGATGATGGTGGGGAAAGCAATGTGAGAATTTAGGGGACAATGATGTAAAGATTGAATATTCTCAGCAACAGGATGTGGAGAGGATGTGTCCTATAGACTCCCCCACTATAGGAAACATCTTCGCCCCGTCCACTCTAACTAGGGCTACAATATTCCATATGTTTCAATGAGATCCCATTCATTCTTCTAAACTCCACTGAGTACAGGCCCAGAGCCATCTGTCACTTCTTTACCCATTCTCCCAAACTGTTTATATCTTTCTGCAGATTCACTGCTTCCCCAACACTACCTGCCCCTACACCCATCTTCATAATGTCTGCAAACCTGGCCACAAAGCCATCAATTCTGTCATCCAAATCATTGACATATAATGTGAAAAGAAGCAGTCCCAATACTGGCCCCTGCAGAGCACCAGCAGCCAACCATAAAAGGCCCACTTTATTTCCACTCTTTTCAAGTCAGTATGTTAGCACTTTTCCCGTAATACCATGGGATTTTATCTTTGGCAGCCTCATGTGTGGCACCTTTTCAAAGGCCTTCTGAAAATCCAAGTAAACAATATCCACAGATCTATCCTTTTCCTATCCTGCCTGTTATTTCCTCAAAGAATTCCGGATTTGTCAGGCAAGATTTCACCTTAAGGAAATCATGCTGACTTTGGCCTATTTTATCATGTACCTCCAAGTACCCCAAAAACTTAATCTTAATAATGGACTCAAATATTTTCCCACAACTGGCCTATAATTTCCTTTCTTCTGCCTCCCTCCCGTCATAAAAGAGCAGAGTAATATTTGCAATTTTCCAGTTCTCTGGAACCATTCTAAAATCTAGTGTTTCTTGAAAGATCATTGCTAATGACTCCATAATCTCTTCAGTTACCTCTTTTAGAACCCTGGGGTGTAGTCCATCTGGTCCAGGTGACTTATCTACCTTCAGACCTTTCAGATTCCCATCACCTTCTCCTTAGTAATAGCAACTACACTTACTTCTGCTCCCTGACACTAATTTCTGCCATACTACCAGTGTCTTCGCTCCAAGGTTGTCAATCCGAGGGGTGGTAGTGGGGACAAGCTCCCACTACCTAAAAGTTCTCCTCACGGCATGCGCCTCAAATAACCTCTGACAACCAAGTCCAACTCCTGGCCTTCTCATGTGGCTTAGCCTCTAAGCCCAGCAGAACTGTTTCTACTGACAGGGGAAGGGGTGAAGGCAGGTCCTGGTGCCTTAAAACCAGTGCTTCGGGTGGATGGAGCTTGTCAGCCTGGGAAGGCAGTCAATCTAAGAGAGGGAAAACTGATTTCAAACCTCCGTTGCCTTGTGGCCATATCCACTCATGGGAAAGGCTTCGGGAGTAAACCCCGAGAACAAATCCGGAGCTGGAATCCCTAAGGCAGTCCGACATTGCCTTCAACCTCGTTCTGGCAACTCCCGCGACGACACTGGTGCCAAGCTGTATCTGCCCTTGCCCTTCCCTTGGGCAACATCAGTGTCATGGAGAGGGGAGACTTGCAGCATGGGCAACTGCCGGTCTTCCATACAACCTTGCCCAGGCCTGCGCCCAGGAGAGGACACTCCAGCAACTTTCCAGGTGCGGATCCATGGTCTCGCGAGACTAATGGATGCCACCACTAGTGTTTTCCAGTGATGACTGATGCAAAATCGGTCATGGTGGGTGCCATGGTAATGTAGCAGTTAACGTGATGCTACTACAGGTCAGGGCGTTCCAGAGTTTGGAGTTCAATTCCAGCGGTGTTCTATAAGGATTTGCTGTACGGCCTCCCTGTGGAATGCATGGGTTACTGGGGTGCTGTAGCTTGAAGGGCCAGAAAGGCCTGTTCTGTGCTGTATACCTAAATAAAAATGGCTCATGTTCTTACACCATTTCTACCTAACATTGTTTCCAGTGGTCCAATATCCACTCTCTCCTCTCTTTTACTCTTTATATATCTGAAAATATTCCTGGTATCCTCTTTTGTACTACTGGCTTCCTTATTATTATTTTGCATCTATTTTCTCCTTTTTTTAAGTTGCCTTCTGTTGGTTTTTAAAAGCTTCCCAATCCTCCCACTTCCCACTACTCATTGATAATATTATATGCCCTCCCTTTTTCTTTTATGCTGGCTTTGACTTCTCCTGTCAGTCATGGTTGTCTCAACCTCCAGTTTAAACATGATCTACCTAGTCTCGATTTGCTACGTTCAATTCATATCCCTCCAGGCAGCGTCTGCCCCCGCCCCTCCATTTCTTTCCATTTACCTACCCAGGTATTTCTTCAATATTACTACTTAAATTGTACCTGTCTCAACAACAGAAGCACTCCCGTGCAGGTCTAGCAAAGAACTTTAAAAACCCAGTCTCTATAAAAGAGAGGTACTGCCTAGCAGAGCGGTCATCATGGAAGCAGTCGTCATCAGAGTAGTCTGAGTCAGAGTAATGGGGCTTTGGCTTAATAAAGCTTTGGCAAAACAGGTGGAGACAAGAAAAGTAAGTTGGATGATCGGGAAGCTTTTAAAATCCAACAAAAGGCAACTAAAAAGCTATGAGTGCAAACTAGCTGATAATATAAAGCAGGATATTAAAAGTTTTTTTAAGTTATATTAAGAAAAAAGGGAGGGGAGAGTTGATATTGGACCACTGGAAAATGTTGTTGGTGTGGTTATAATGGAGGACAAAGAAATGGCAGATGAACTTAATAAGTACTTTGCTTCAGTCTTTACTGTAGAAGACACTAGCTGTATGCCAGATGTCTGTGAGTGTCAGGGTGTAGGAGTGAGTGCCATTGCTATTACAAAGGAAAAAGTAATAGGCAAACTCAAAGGTCTTAAGGTGGATAAGTCACCTGAACCAGATGGACTACATCCAAGAGTCCTGAGAGAGGTTGCTGAAGAGATGACGGATGCATTGGTCATGATCTTTCAAGAATCACTTGATCCTGGCATGGTCCTGGAGGACTGGAAAATTGCAAATGTCACCCCACTCTTTAAGAAGGAAGGAAGACAAAAGAAACAAAATTATTGGCCAGTTAGCCTAACGTCAGTAGTCCAGAAAGTGTTGGGAGTCCATTATTAAGGACAAGGTTTCAGAGTACTTGAAGACTAATAATAAGTCAGTCAGCATGGTTTCTATTAAGGGAAATCTTGTCTGATAAATCTGTTGGAATTCTTTGAAAAACAAAAAAGCAGGGTGGACAAAGGAGAGGCAGTGGATGTCATTTACTTGGATTTTCAGAAGGCTTTTGACAAGGTGCCTCATGTGAGACTGCTTAACAAGATAAAATCCTGTCACGTTATAGGAAATGCACTGGCATGGATTGAGAAATGGCTAACAGGCAGGAGGCAGCAAGTGGGAATAAAGGAGGCCTTTTCTGGTCAGCTGCTAATTACCAGTGGTGTTCCTCTGGAGTCAGTATTGGGACCGCTACTTTTCACATTGTTTGTCAATGATTTGGATAACAGAATTGATGACTTTGCTGCAAAGTTTGTGGATAATACGAAGGTAGGAAGAGGGGCAGATAGTGGTGAGGAAGCAATGCAATTGTAGCAGGACTTAGACAAATTAGAAGAATGGGCAAAGTAGTGGCAGATGGAATAGAGTGTTGGGAAATGTATGACAATGCATTTTGGTAAAAGGAACAATAGTCAGGGATTATCTAAATAGTGCAGACTATTATCTAAATGGGGAGAAAATTCAAACATCAGAGGTGCAAAGGGATTTAGGAGCCCTTGTGAAAAACTCCCAGAAAGTTAATTCACAAGTTTAAGTCTGTGGTAAAGAAGGCAAACACAATGTTGGCATTTATTTCAAGGGGAGTAGAATATGAAAGCAAAGAGATAACGTTGAAGCTTTATAAGGCACCAGTCAGACCACACTTGGAGTGTTGTCAACAGTTTTGGGGCCCTTATCTCAGAAAGGATGTGTGGTCATTGGAGAGAGTCTAGAGAAGGTTCAAGAGGATGATTCCGGGAATGAAGGAGTTAAACAATGAGGAGGGTTTTGTAGCTTTGGGCCTGTACTCACTGGAATTCAGAAGAATGCATGGGGATCTCATTGAAACCTATCAGATGTTGAAAGGATTAGGTAAGGTAGATGTGGAGAGGATGTTTCCTCTGGTGGGGTTAACCATAACCAGAGGGCACAGTGTCAAAACTGAGGGACGACCTTTTAGAACAGAAATAAGGATGATATTTTTAAGCCAGAGTGCTGAATTTGCAGAATGCTCTGCCACAGGCTGCAGTGGAGGCCAAGTCTACGGGATATTTAAAGCTGAAGTTGACAGATCCCTGACTGGTCGGGGCCATCAATGGATATGGTGAGAGGGCAGGTATCTGGGGTTGAATGGGATCCGGGATCAACCTTGATGAAATGGTGGAGGGTACTCGATGGGCTGAATGGCCTGATTCTGTTCCTATGTCTTATGGTAGCTCGTTCCATATACTCACGCTAGTGTGACTCCAGAAGGTTTAAACTGGTTTGACAGAAACATGGGAACCAGAGCACCAGGCAAAAAGTGAAGGGATGGAGTGGAAGGTGGATGTCAGGCCAGGAAAAATAGCCAGGAGCAATGTAATAGATATGATGGGCTGGGAAACTTGAAGTGTGTCTATTTTAATGCTAGGAGTATTATGGGTAAAGGTAATTAATTTAGAGCATGGATCCGTACATGGAACTGTAATGTTGAGGCCATTACAGAAAATTGGTTAAAAGGGAAACAGGATTTTGATGTCTTGGGAAAAAAAAATAAGAGAGGGAGGTAAAAGGGTGTGGGGGGAGCTGTATTACTTATCAGGGACAATATCATAGCTTCACTCAGAGAGGCTATAATGGAGGGCTCGTCCACTGAGTCTATATGCGTAGAACTCAGAAATAGGAAAGGTGTAATCACTCTGATGAGATTGTACTACAGACCTCCAATAGCCACCAGGACAATGAGGAACAGATATGCAAGCAGATTAAGGAAAGGTGTAAAAACATTAAGAATTGTTGTCATGGGGGACTTCAACTTCCATAATATAAACTAGGACCTTCTTAGTGCTAGAGGTTTAGATGGGGCAGAATTTGTTGGGTGCATCCAGGAGAGTTTCTTAAACCAGTATGTAGATAATCCGACAAGACCCTACGTCCTGACGAAGGGTCTCAGCCCGAAACGTCGACAGTGCTTCTCCTTATAGATGCTGCCTGGCCTGCTGTGTTCCACCAGCATTTTGTGTGTGTTCCTTAAGTTTTCAGATAGTTACAGACAGGGATAAGTATGGGCCTTGCAGGAGAGTATTAAATCGGAGCAGGGCAATTTACAAGAGTATTATGCAGGAACTAGGAGAAGTTAATTGGGAACAGGTGTTCTTGGACAAGTCTGACACATGAAGGAAATTTAAAGACTACAGGACAGGCATGTTCCAAGGATGGCAAGGTACGAGAACCTTGGATGTCAAGAGAGCTGATGAAATTAAATCAAGAAGAAAAAGGAAAAGTATGGAAAGCTTAGGAAGCTAGAATCAAAAAGAGCCCTTGAGGGTTATTAAAAAAAAGCCAGAAGAGAACTCAAGAAGTTAATTAGGAAAGACAAGGGGGCTATGAAAAGTCCTTGGCAAGTAGAATTGAAGAACATTCTATACATATACCAAGAACAAGAGGATATCTGGGGAGATGATGGGCCCACTCAATGATAAAGGTGGGAACATTTGCTTGGATGTAGAGAATATGGACAAGGTCCTTACATCAGTATATACCAAGGAGAGGGACATGGAGGATAGGGAGATCAGTACTGAATGTATTAATATGCTACGGCGTTTCAGGGAAAAGGAGGAGATAATGTTGGGTCTCAGAGAGCATTAAACTGGGTATGTACATATATTGCAGGTTATTGTGAGAAGCAAGGAATGAGGTTGCTGGTGCCTTGACCAACATCTTTGTGTCCTCTCTAGCCACAGGTTAGCTCCAGAGGACTGTTGAGTAGCTAATGTTCCATTATTCAAGAAGGAAACCAGGGTCAATCCTGAAAACCATAAACCGGTGAGTTACATATCAGCGGCAGAGAGGTTACTGGAGAGAATTCTTAGGGATAGGATTTATGAGTATTTGCAAAACCATAGCCTAATTGGGGAGAGCCAGCATGCCTTTGTGTGGGCAAGTTGATTTGAGTTCTTTGACGAAGTGACGAGGGTGATTGATGTAGATAGAGCTGCGGATGTTGTCTACCTGGATTTTAGTAAGGCATTTGACAACGTCCCTGTTGGGAGGCTTACCCAGAAGATTAAGATGCATGGGATCTGTGTAGATTCAGAACTGGCTTGCCATAGAAGGTAGAGGATCTAGGTCAAATGGACATATTCTAGCTGAAGATCTGTAATTAGTGGTGTTCCACAGGGATCTGTACTGAGGCCTTTACTGTGTGTGAGATGTATATGAGTGACCTGGATGAAAATGCTGATGGGTGGAGAGCAGAGAGGACTGGCAAAGAATACAGCAGGATATAGAAGAGTTGCAGATATGGGCAGAGAAATGTGAAGAGTTGCACCTTGATAGGGCAAATGTAATGAGACAGTACAGGACAAGTATTGATGAGCAGAGGGATCTTGGAGTCTAAGCTCATAGCTCTTTGACAGTGACTGCACAGGTGGATAAGAAGGCATTTCGCATGCTTGCCTTTATTAGTCGAGGCACTGAGTTCAACAGTCAGGAAGTTATGTTGCAGCTTTAAAAGGAAGTCTTGTTCATCTGCATCTAGAAGTTTGCATACAGTTCTGGTTGCTCCATTATAAGAAGGCTTTCAAGGTGCATAAGTAGTTTACCAGGATGCTGCCTGGATTAGAGGCATGTACTGTAACAAGAGGTCGGGCAACTTTGGGTTGTTTTCACTGGAGCGGTAGAGGCTGAGGGAAGATCTGATAGAGGTTTATAAGATTACGAGAAACTCATAACTCAAATTCATAGATGGATAGACAACAATTTTTCCCAGGGTTGAAATGGTTAATTCTAGAGGGCATGCATTTTAAGGTGAGAGGGGATAGTTCAAAGGAGATGTGAAGGCTAAGGTTTGTTTGTTTGTTTACAAAACGTGGGTGCCTGGAATGCACTGCCTGGTGAGGTGGCAGACGCAGATATGTTAGAGACTTTTAAGAGAAGTTTTGATAATGTGAGAGAAATGACAGGATATGGACATTGTGTAGGCAGAAGAGATTCTGTGCTGCACTATACAGACAGGTTGAATGCAAGCAGGCTTTTTCCACTGAGGTCACAAGAACTAGAGGTCATAGGTCATATCTATTTATTTGGAGATAGTGTGGAACAGGCTCCTCCAGCCCAGCAACTGGCACCGCCCACTTGCCCACCAAGTCACACCACCCAGTTACCCACTGATCTAACCCTAACTAAACCACAGGGCAATTTACAATGATGAATTAACTGTGTATGGAAACAGCATAGAAACCCCATGGAAACTTATGCACGGGCATACAAACTTCCTTATAGAGGATGCTGGAATTGAACTCCGAACTCTAACGCCCCAAGCTGTTTAGTACAATAGATTGGACTAAAAATGCTACAAGCAGTAATTTGAACAAGAGTAACTTTCAGTCCTAATTCTTAGCATTGGAGGGAGGAAGGTGTGATAAATCATGGGAAATTATTACTTGAGCATCTTATAACAGACAACAGATAGCACAGATTGAAGATTATAACAAATAGCGGCTTCATAAATGACCACACTGAGTACTGATGGGGCCTGTGAGTGGTATAACAGTGTTAGTTCGCACAGAAGAAAAACTTTGGTCAAGTCCAAAGTGGTGCCTATAAAAAGTACTCACCACCCACTTGGAAGTTTTCAGGTTTTATAGTTTTACAACATTAAATCAGTTTTTTTTTTAAACTGATCGACAGAAAGACTGGGTCGAAGTGGAAAAAAAAGTGATCAGTGATCTAAGTTAATTACAAATATAAAACAGAAAATAATTGATTGCGCAAGCATTCACCTCCTTTAATATGACACACCAAATCTTCACTGGTGCAGCCAGGTGGTTTTAGAAGTCACATAATTAGTTAAATGGAGATCTGTTTTTGGAGACCTGTGTGCAGTCACGGTGTTTCAATTGATTGGGGTAAAAATACACCTGCATCTGGAAGGTCGAATTGCTGCTGAGTCAGTATCCTGGCAAAATCTACACCATAAAGGCAAAAGAACACTCCAAGCAACTCCATGAAAAGGTTATTGAAAAGCACAAGTCAGGAGATGTAACCAAGAATATTTCCAAGTCACTGAATATCCCTTGGAGTACAGTTAAGTCAATCAACAAGAAATGGGAAGAATATGGCACAGCTGTAAATTTGCCTACAGCAGGCTGTCCTCAAAAACTGAGTGACCGTGCAAGAAGGGGACTAGTGAGGGAGGCCACCAAGTGATCTATTGACAACCCTGGAGGAGTTTCAAGCTTCAATGGCTCAGACGGGAGAGACTGCACATGCAACTGTTGCCTGGGTGCTTCACCAGTCACAGCTTTATGGGAGAGTGGCAAGGAGAAAGCCATTGTTGAAAAAAAAAACACACATCAAATCTCGGCTAGAGTTTGCCAGAAGGCACGTGAGAGACTCTGAAGTCAGCTGGAAGGTTTTATGGTCTGATGAAACCAAAATTGAGCTTGTTGGCCATCAGACGAAAGATTTTGTGTAAGCACACATCATCAAAAACACACCATCCCTACTGTGAACCTGATGGTGGCTGAATTATGCTGTGGTGATGCTTCACTGCAGCAAACCCTGGAAAGATTGTGAAGGAAGAGGGTAAAATGAATGCAGAAAAATACAGGGAAATCCTAGAGGAAAACTAATGCAGTCTGCAAGAGAACTGTGACTTGGGAGAAGATGTGTTTTCCAGCAAGTCAATGAACCCAAGCACAAAGCCGAAGCCACACAAGAATGGCTTAAAACAATAACGTTAATGTCCTGGAGTGGGAAAGTCAGGGTCCAGATCTCAATCCAATTGTGAACTTGTGGCTGCCCGTGAATAGGGCTGTTCACTCACGATCCCCATGCAACCTGACAGAGCTTGAGCAGTTTTTAAAAGACAAATGGGGAAAAATTGCAGTGTCCAGATGTAGAAAGCTGATAGAAACCCATCCACACAGACTCAAGGCTGTAATTGATGACTTGAAGGGGGTAAATACTTATGCAATCAATTATTTAGTGTTTTTATATTTGTAGTCACTTTGTAGAGATCGGTTTTCACTTTGACTTGAAAGAGTCTTTTCCTTTTGATCAGTGTCAAATAAAGCTGTGTGTGTGGGTGGGGGGGAAGAAATACTTTTTATAGGCACTGCATGGACCAATGAGGAAATTAAATCATGCACTGACTTCTGGAAATCTGTTTCTGAATCAACAGAACATACATGTATCAGATCGTCTTATCTAACATACTGACAATATTTGCTCATATTTAAATATGCCTCAGGTTACTTTCCACTTCAGCAATTTTTGCTGCCTATTGAAAGCAAATGACCTTTGTCATCTATTAAAAAAATGTTAAGGAAAATGAAACATTTTATGAAGTCTCTCCTATCCTGTAGAAATAATCAGCTATTGAAGGATTACACACAAGCCTCTCAACTTAACGATATTTTAATGGACAACTTCAGTTTTCTGCTGCAGGTGAAAAAAAAACATTTTCCCCCCAGAAAATGTATTCTTTTATACAAATATGCTTTATAAAAATGTGAACAAATCATGCCTTTAAGGCCATACTGGCAGAATCCATTATTAAAAGTTTATGATGCCAAGAAAACACATTTAAAAAAAAGATTTACAAGTGAATTATTGTAACAAAATATTCAGGTTAATAATCTTGTTGTAGAAAGTCTGATATTCAAAATCAAAATTTCTTTCCCTCCCCAAACACCACCAATAATATTCCCTTTTAATTATTTTTTTTTTTACACATATTAATTGTGTATTCTTTAATTCTTAAACATCTGAAAGTTTCTTAGAATTAAGTTCTATGGGCAATTAATAATTTTTAATCATTACATGCATGATTATAATCACAAATGGAAGCAGACATACGTTAAAACAAAAGTACCATGCAAGGCCAGAAACAACCTGTATAATCACAATAAGGTAACTAAATGACTTTAATGATGCAAATCTATATAAATTTAGATTCCACTGCTTTCCAAGAAGACAAGTTTACTTGCACCTACAATTATATGAACTTTATTCCTGGCCTTGCATAAAAAGTATAAAAGTACTTATGATAAATAATAAATCAACTGTAATTTTCTACAGCCATGTCCACTTGCGACAGACACTAACTCACTGGAGAAAAATGCAAGTATTACTAATGGCAACACTTACCATTTATAGAACTATACATATCATAATTCTTCCGTGCAGCTATATGAAATTAAGACCAACAAAGTACACAAGTTAGTCGGTGATATAAACATATTTATACAAAAAGAAATGGGCACTGAATCAGCCTTTGAGGTTCACTAGGACACCAGATTGAATTAGTGCCTAGCCTCTCTACAAGCAGGCCTTATCAAAAGATAGTTTAAATATATGTGAAGCATATACTAAATAATTCAAAACCAGAACCAAGCACCAAAACAAAAAAAAAATGCAGTGAGACAGAAGCAAATATAAAAAAGGCTGAATACATGAATGAAAATTGAATGTTTTAACCCCTCTTGCAAGGTTAGTAATATTACCTGGTCCATGGAAGTATTTTAACAAATCAATGAGCTTCTCCTTAAACATTATAATTAAATGAAAAAAGAATCTTAACAGGAATACAAAAAAATTACATGCACAACTTTAATTGCAAAATTTGAAAAGCAAATGTTTGACAAGAAATATAAGAGCAAAATTTTGTCTTCAGACAGACAGGAGTTGCATCTGCCATTTTCTATCTAAAATTTCTTCTTGATGAATATCCTCCAACTCTTTAGATCTTAGAAAGTTATTCCAATAACTAAACAAAGCTGCAGATTTGGAAGAAAATAATCACAATTAAGTGTTAAGTATCAATGATATATCCAATGTACAAATTAAACCTGGAATAAAATCAGCCTTCTTCCAGTAAGGCTGAATCAACAGCATTGATAAATGACTCTACATCATTGCAGCAGCTTATCTATGTCTTTGGATATGCTTTTTAAAAAAAGCACATTTAAAAATATTGGGGACTTGTTAAAGAAAAAAAGTATGACAACACATTCTAAATTTCAATCGTCATCCACACAGAGATCAGAAAACAATTTTATGGAAAAAAAAAAGTAATATCTCAGAATAATCAACATGATTACCATCAGATACCACTTTCCCAAGATGGTGATGGAAAGCAAAAACTACAAAGAAGTTCTGTAAAAAAAAGTTCTCTATAAATTAATAAGTCTGCAGATTAAGATCGAACAATTAAGCTCTTTTTAAAAAATAGTGCCACAAGAAACTTTTATATTTGAATCATACCAAACAAGTTCACAAGAATAAATTCTTGTAGCATTTTTGGAAAACATTGGTAAGCTGCTGCACATCGTTTAAATCTGAATATCTGAACAGCTACTTTGTGTGTGACTCCTTTGACCAGTTAAAATGACAAGTTTAAATCTTCATTACAAGTAACCAACGTCAAACTAAAAGTTGCGTTTTAATATCGATAAAGAACTTTGTAAGTTTTTAAAATGGGTTCTAATTTGAAATAAACTGATAAGTATGGAGCCTGGACCGCTGCATGTTATATTATCAATATTCATCTATGCTATTTCCCACAGCTGACATTGCTGGACTGGAATCCTGGGAAGCAGTGGTAATGGCGACTATCCTGGGAGAGACAAGAACTTCTGCCACAGATGCCTCCATGTCCGGCGAGATATTTCCAACAGTTTGAACAACAGTAGCACCTTTCTTGTTCTGATGGGTTTTGACATGTTTTGAAAGATGATCACTGCGCATAAACCGCTTTGAACACTCTGGGCAGGAAAACTTCTTTTCACCTATAATACAACCAGAATGAATGAATTAATGGAGAAGATATTAAAATGTATTAATCACATACGGGGACTGGAGAGCTGGAAGGTTTGGTGGTAGGCAAGTTGGGGCAGCATACCAATTTCACTACTTTTAGCTCAAGGAAAGCATTTGGGATCAAATTTTCACTAAGACCATTGTCCTTTGCAAAATGTAGCACACAGGCTTTGAGTGCAAGTTAAGTATACAACAAGTAATATTTTCCTTTAGGTGAGGAGACCAGAATTGTACACAATATTCCTAGAAGATTGGACAGCAATAATCATGGTTAAAAGATAAAGGGAGAAATTACTGGAGGGTACTTGGAATCTATTTAAATGGAAATTTTATATTACACAGATATCAAATTGCACAACTTTAAGTACTGATGCCCTGTATTTTCATTGTGCCATAAACACTATAAACAGCACAAAATGTGTAGCTGCTTCCATAAATACTTGGCAGATGACGTTTAATGTGAATAAGTCTGAGGTTATCCACTTTGGGAGTAAGAACAGGAAGGCAGATTATTATCTGAACGGTGTAGAGTTAGGTAAGGGAGAAATACAAAGAGATCTAGGAGTCCTTGTTCATCAGTCACTGAAGGTGAATGAGCAAGTGCAGCAGGCAGTGAAGAAGGCTAATGTAATGTTGGCCTTTATTACAAAGGGAATTGAGTACAAGAGCAAGGAAATCCTTTTGCATTTGTACAGGGCCCTGGTGAGACCACACCTGGAGTACTGTGTACAGTTTTGGTCTCCAGGGTTAAGGAAGGACATCCTGGTTATAGAGGAAGTGCAGCGTAGATTCACGAGGTTAATTCCTGGGATGTCTGGACTGTCTTACGCAGAGAGGTTAGAGAGACTGGGCTTGTACACGCTGGAATTTAGAAGATTGAGAGGGGATCTGATTGAAACATATAAGATTATTAAGGGATTGGACAAGATAGAGGCAGGAAATATGTTCCAGATGCTGGGAGAGTCCAGTACCAGAGGGCATGGTTTGAGAATAAGGGGTAGGTCATTTAGGACAGAGTTAAGGAAAAACTTCTTCTCCCAGAGAGTTGTGGGGGTCTGGAATGCACTGCCTCGAAAAGCAGTGGAGGACAATTCTCTGGATGCTTTCAAGAAGGAGCTAGATAGGTATCTTATGGATAGGGGAATCAAGGGATATGGGGACAAGGCAGGAACCGGGTATTGATAGTAGATGATCAGCCATGATCTCAGAATGGCGGTGCAGACTCAAAGGGTCGAATGGTCTACTTCTGCACCTATTGTCTATTGTCTATAAATATATCCGCTTGCCTCATGTTCAGGAGAGATTTAAAATACCGTGGATTCTGGCTAGTTGGGCCTTCGGTTATTTAGTGTAGCTATTTATTTGAGCCAACTTTAAAAGAACAAAGACTAATCAAGGAAATTGCTGAGATTCCCCTCATTTATTTGGGACACTATGCCACTTAATTGGCGCAGGAAACTGTTGCCAACCAGGTTTTAACTGGTGTTAGTCATTAATTCGCCACAGCGTACTTAAAGTGAAGTTATTAAATAGCGTCAGTTGCGTGTGCTTGTGTTAAAAAAAAAAGAGATTTCTATCACTGATAGTTGGTTAGAAATAAGTAGCAAGACAATTCAGAACTGTTCTGCTCACTCCGGTTTCAAGCATTGAGGCTTGGAAATGCCAGAAACAGCTGGGAGTAAAGACAAAATGATTTCACAACTTCAACAAGATAGGAACTATGAATAATCTGAAGGTATCAACGATCATTTTGAATGTTACAATATGAATATGAATATTTGGAGGACGCAATCATTGATAGCACTGTATGAAAGCAGTTCATCATCTACACTAGGTGTCTGCAATGATTTTGTTCATTTACAGTCAGTCAAAAGAACATTGCAGTGTACACTGAATTCCTTCTTTGATAACTATTAGGAAATAATACAGTTTTATAGTACTGAAGTAGTATTGATAGTGTTCTAAGTGTTTCATTTAAATATATAATTTGTTACTCAGTTAAATGTTGTTTGCCTGTTTTTATACCTTTTAAATATGTCCATGAAAATTCAGCTAATTGGGGCAGCGGCTTAATTGAGCCAAAATGTACTGGCCCTGGTGTGCCCCACTTAACCAAAATCCATTGTATTTGAAAGGTGCAATGATCTGGTTTAAATTCCAAGGGTAAATTGTCATGGTCATCAGTTCATTCACTCATATATGAATTTTAAGCAATGAGAGTTCTCCCTCGAAAGAATCATTGGAGTAACCAATGACAAGATAGTATCTACAGCACATGCAAAATACAAAACTCAATTTTCACCCTCTGCAAAAATAAGTTCTTCACAAAAAAATGTCCCCAGTTCTATATTCCTACACAAAAGAAAACATCCACTCTATCAAGACCTTCACAGATTTTTAAAATCAAGCCCCTTCTTCAACACTTTAAAAGTTCAAAGGAAACCCAAAACCTGAGCCTGTCTGATCTTTCTTCATTAGATAATCTGCCCTTTCCAGGCAAAGCTTTGAAACTGTTTCCTCACATATCAACACCCTTCCTAAATAATGAGGATCAACACTGCTCTATATAATTAAAGTGAAGTCTCCTGACTTTAGGGTTCAATTCCCTTAGCAATAAAAAAAACTGAAAATCTGCTGAACAATTTTTGATCTGAAGTGAACCATTTTTCTTAAACACTTTTTAACTACCATTTGTCATATGAAATCAGTCAGAGTTAAAGCATGATTATATGCCATTCAGCCCAAATTGCCCAAGTTCTGTCCAACCTGAGGTTGAGAGTGATATGGGTCACTTACCTGCCTCTGGCCAATATTTTTCTCTAAGTAATTCTCAAAGTTCAAAGTAAATTTATTATGAAAGTGCATATATGTCACTGAGATTCATTTCTTGTGGGCATACTTAATAATGTCTATAGAATAACTATGAATCAATGAAAGATCACTCAACTAGGGCATACAACCAGAGTGTAGGTGATAACAAACTGTGCAAATACAAAAAGAGAAACAGAATTAATAAACAAGCAATAAATATCTTGTGGAATACCTTCTGAAAGTCCAACTAAACATCATCTACTGAGTCTCCTCTGTCCATCCTGCCCATTATTTCCTCAAAGAATTCCAATAGATTTATCAGGCAAATTATTAAGGAAATGTTGCTGACTTTGACCCATTTTATCATGTGCCTTGATACCCCGATATCTCATGCTTCATAATGGACCAACATCTTCGCAACTACTTAAGTCAGGCTACTGGCCTATAATTCTAATTTTTCTTTTCTTTCTTCTCTCTCTCACTCATTTCCTTTACTCCATTGTAATACTGATACCAAATTAAGAGCCCGTGGTATTACAGGAAAGTTACTAACCTGGTTAGAGCATTAGCTGATTGGTAGGAGGCAGCGAGTGGGAATAAAAGGATCCTTGTCTGGTTAGCTGCCCATGACTAGTGGTGTTCAGCAGGGGTTGGTATTGGGACGGCTTCTTTTCATGTTATATATCAAATATTTAGATGATGGAATAGATGGCTTTGTTGCCAAGTTTTCTAGACGATAAGAAGATTAGTGGAGGGGCAGGTAGTGTTGAGGAAACAGGCAAGATGCAGAAGGACTTAGATTAGGAAATAGGCAAGGAAGTGGCAAATGAAATACAATACTGGAAAATGCATGGTCGTGCACTCTGGTAGTAGAAATAAATGTGCAGACTATTTTCTAAACAGGGAGAAAATGCAAATACCTGAGATGCAAACATATTTGGGAGTCCTTGTGCAGGACATCCTAAAAGTTAACTTGCAGGTTGAGTCAGTGGTGAGGAAGGCAAATGCAATTTGGCATTCATTTCAAGAGCAGGGATGTGATGTTGCAGTTTTATAAAGCATTGGTGAGGTCTCACCTTGAGTATTGTGAACAGTTTGGGTTCCTTATCTAAGATGTGCTGGAATTGGAATGGGCTCAGAGGAGGTTCACAAGGATGACTCCAGGAATGAAAGGGTTATCATGCAAGAAGTGCTTGATGGCTCTGGGTCTGTATTCGCTGGAATTCAGAAGGATGAGAGGACATCTCATTGAAACCTTTCGAACCTTTTGAAAGGCCGAGACAAGAGCAGATGTGGAAAGGGTGTTTCCCATGGTGGGGGAGTCTAGGACAAGAGAGTACAGCCTCAGGATAGAGGGGTGTCCATTTATAACGGAGATACAGAGAAATTTCTTTAGCCAGGGGGTGGTGAATTTGTGGAATTTGTTACCACAGGCAGCTGTGCAGACCAGGTCATTGAATGTATTTAATGCAGAGATTGATAGGTTCTTGACTGGACACGGCATCAAAGGTTACGGGGAGAAGGCTCCAAATGAGGTTGAGGAGGGGAAAGTAAGGATCAGTCACGATTCAATGGCAGAGCAGACTCGATGGGCCCAATGGACTAATTCTGCTCCTATGTCTTATGGTCTTATTATAATTTATAGTTTTTTTATTATTATGTATAGCACTGCACTGCAAAACCACAAATTTCACATGTGCCAGTGATATTAAACCTGATTCTGAGGTTGTAGCATGCATTATATGCCTTAATTTCTAGCAAGCTGCAGCAAATAATCTTTGCCTGAGAAATCTTACCAGATTTTCTATTTAAATTTAACTTTTTGTTAAAGCATTATTGTTTACACACGAATGATGTACAAAGACCATAATCAACTTGTTCTTTACTGTCGTTCGGTGGATCCAGCTGCCAAGGAGGTTCTTTAGCCATATCCAATTATAATTTACTGCCATGTGGTAACATTTCACTTAGTTGCTGCAGAATCATCACCAACCTCTACAACTGAAAACCAAATATATTACTGTGCTTGGTATACAGTACCCTAATTAATAATTTACCACGTTTCTGCCTATCAAATGCAACTAAGTGCAGAATTTGGGTAATCTGTCACAGGCATTCTTAAAACTGAATTTCAGCCTTTGCAACTTCGACCGCAACAGCAAAGTTACAAATATGCTCCATCACAGACAAAAACGCAACTGGAACCTCTGCTGAACGCAAAACAGTCATCACAATCAAACAAAAAATAAAATGAACTAAATTTTGCTCTGCTAGACCATCAAATTACATTGCCATTAATTAGCTTTCTCCCTGCAGGTTTAGGTTTCTAGAATGTTTTCAATGGCAAGTTGTGACAGTAAAAGTCAAGTCAAGTCAACTTTTATTGTCATTTCGACCATAACTGCTGGTCCAGTGCATAGTAAAAATGAGACAGCGTTTTTCAGGACCATGGTTTACATGACACAGTACAAAAAACTAGATTGAACTATGTAATTAAAAAAAAACAGAGAAAGCTATACTAGACTACAGACCTGCACTGGACTGCATAAAGTGCACAAAAACAGTGCAGGAATAACAATAAATAATAAACAGGACAGTAGGGCAAGGTGTCAGTCCAGGCTCTGGGTATTGAGGAGTCTGATAGCTTGGGGGAAGAAACTGTTACATAGTCTGGCTGTGAGAGCCCGAATGCTTCGGAGCCTTTTCCCAGATTGCAGGAGGGAGAAGAGATTGTATGACGGGTGCATGGGGTCCTTCATAATGCTGTTTCCTTTGCGGATGCAGCGTGTAGTGGAAATGTCCGTGATGGCGGGAAGAGAGACCCCGATGATCTTTTCAGCTGACCTCACTATCCGCTGCAGGGTCTTGCGATCCGAGATGGTGCAATTTCCGAACCAGGCAGTGATGCAGCTGCTCAGGACGCTGAGCAGCTGTTAACATCAAAGCAGACAACTCAGATTTTAGGAAGCTGTCTGTTATATTTAACTAATCATGTTGAGGCAGTGGAAAATTAACACAAGGAGAGAGGAAAATAAATTACACCAAGTAAATTCAAGGTCAAAACAGTCACAATTAAGTTGGATTTTAATGAGTAGAGTAGGAAAGTGGATAAAAAAATAAGTTCGGTTTCTTTTTGTACTTAAATGGAATTTTCCTCTGAACACAAATAAGGCACTACACAGAACTAATAAATAAGGAACGAGATGTCATGTTAATAAATTAATTTTCGGGTTGCTCAAACTCTAACAGCATTTATCTAGTCAATGAAAGGCTATTACAACTACAATGGGCAACACTTATCTAAACTTTCCTGATCAAAACTTTAAATCGAAGCTCTTTAAAAGCTCACCATCATTCTGGTATGAAAATCCGGGTCAATATCACATGAAGGTTAAAAATTAGTTTAAACACACTACCCTCATTATATGCGTCCCAGACTATGCGGATTCAGTTATGCGAGGAACCTATTTTTACCAACGTCTCTGTAGTGTTCTCGCTCAGGTGTAAGAGAACTCTGAACTAAACACCGAGGTAAACCGTAGTCAATGAAAACAGGATCGCAGTAAGATTAACCGTTTACTGTTCACTCTTCCACATTAACGTATGGTGAAAACTGTTGATAAAACAATACAAAATTTGTACAGTATTTGTTTTCTTCTTGATATCACATTTACATCGTAAATACTTGCAAAAGTAAAACTACAACATTACATTAAAATGCAGCATATAGTCAGAATCTACCTACGCCATTGACTGCTTTAAATACACTTCAACACATACTATCCGCAACTCTTTAACTAACGAAAACCTAAACCTTATCAACCGTCATTACTTTTAACAGAATCAGCGTTAGCATTTTAATTCAACATATCGATTATCTCATGAACTTCCGGCGTTGCTTCACTATGTTTCTAGTGCGTAGAAAGAAAACTTTTCTTGCGCTGATCCTGCACATGTGAGCCCCCTCCTTCCCCTTTCTCCAAACCGGTATTTTCCCACAAGACGTGGCGAAACCGGATGTGACGTCATCGCATGCCGCGATATATCACAGACAACGAATTTACTTTAAACAATCCTAACTTTAACTAGAAAATGCTAACAAACGAATTACTAAAGCGAAAATATTATAAACTAAACAAATGCCATAAAGGCAACACACTCCCCGCTTGACCTTCGTAAGGTCACAATGAACATAATACAGAACTTCAGTCTCTAAATCAGTCGTTAGGTAGAAGTAGAATGACTTCTGTAGCTGGCCTTTGGTAAATTTTCTCATCACCTTGGTCGGTAGTTTTCCACTCAACCTTCCTGACATGTCCATCCCTACTAGGGAATGTGGCAGTGATTCTGGCCATTGGCCAGTTGTTGCGGGCGATTTGCTTGTCCCTGAGCAGGACTAAATCTCCAACTTGAAGATTCCTGCAGGGTTCTGTC
Source organism: Hemitrygon akajei (assembly GCF_048418815.1). Classification (NCBI taxonomy): domain Eukaryota; kingdom Metazoa; phylum Chordata; class Chondrichthyes; order Myliobatiformes; family Dasyatidae; genus Hemitrygon; species Hemitrygon akajei. Next base: position 80,304,833 of record NC_133131.1, read on the forward strand.
CACTTTTGTATGTGTTGCAACAAAGGTAGATATTCCTGTCTCCAACGAGACCAGAACCGATTTGCCAGAGCCTGGACTTGTCTGCATTGCTTTGTGTACAAATCCTTATCAGAGAAGTCCCCTGGTGGAGGGGGGGGGGGGGGGGGGGGCTCCTGCCTTCTGCGTAAGGAGCATTGATGGCGAGAGTATAAAGGGGTTTTCTGGGTCAGAAGACACAGGTAGGAGTGGTCGTGCATTTATAATGGCTGTGACCTCTGCCATTAGTGTGCACAGTACCTCAAGGGTCAATCGGGTGCGTTGCTGCATCTCAGGTTTCCTTTTCGTGGTTTTTTGCAAGGACGTGAACCGCTTGACTGCCTGCTCTTTGTTGTTTGGCAAGCACTGGCGTGGTTCTCTGAAAGGTAGTGGGGCAACCCCATTATTTGCTTCATCTCTGAAGACCTTGGTGTCCATTATTTTTAAGATAATGGCGTCTTGAGCTGATGGAGCAAGTTTATTATCATGCACAGTTTGAGTGAAGACTGATTGTCCCAGTGTCTTGTCAGTCACTTTACATTTGTTAAAGCCTTGTCGTGCTTCCTTAATACACGTGACACTTGTGCGGGGTTGAAAAATTGAATGGCGGCCACTCTCTAGCACATTGGTCTTGAGTGTGCTAACCATCGGTTTGTGTACATTGCCAAGGCACACCTCTCCTATCACCACCCAGCCCAGATCCAGGCGTTGCGCAAAGGGGGCATCGTGTGGTCCATTGACCTGCTGCCTAACCTTGTGTACCCGGAGAACATCTCTCCCTAATAGCAGGAGTATTTCTGCTTTTGGATCCAGTTCTGGGATGTGCTTGGCAATGTGGTGGAAATGTGGCTGGTGTAGCACTGCACTTGGCGTCGGGATCTCAGTGCGGTTATTCAAAATTTCATTGCACTCTAAGAGTGGAGGGAGACAGATGACGACTTTACCATCCAGGGATTCGAGCTGGAAGCCTTCTGCCTTCCTTCCATAAGTTTCTACGCTGCCTGAGCAAGTTCTAAGGTAGTATGGGAACTGATTACTCTCAATGTGGAACAAGTTAAAGAACTCTGGACTGACTAGTGAGCGATTGCTCTGATCATCCAGGATTACATAGGCTTTGATGGCCTTGTCTTTGGCTCCCTTAGGGTACACCTTAGTGAGGCAGATCTTTGAACAAGAATGGCTTGACTGACCTTGACCGCAAACCTCTGTACAGCTCAAGCTGACAACAGTTGTCCTGGAGTGAGCCTCTCCCTCCCCGCCATCCTGTTGTGAGGGCGAAGGAGCGCTGTCGGTTTGCGGTAACGGGCCGGGATGCATGGCCCCATCGTGATTAGTGCTATTACATTCCGGGCACTTCACGGCAATCGTACACTCTCTAGCAAGGTGAGAGGTAGAGGAACAGCATTTAAAACATTTTTTTCTCCTTGAGAAGGGCCATCCTCTCTTCAAGGGGTTTTTCCCTAAACGTTCTGCATTTTTTGAGGGGGTGGGGTTTGTTATGCAATGGACAATTCTTGCTAGGATCGTTGTTAGTTGTAAAGGCTTCAGTCTTAAGCACTGAGACAGGTTTATTAATGTTGAAATTATTCAAAATGGATTTATCTGGCTTGGTGTAAATTGTACTGCTTCCTGGACCCATGAGGCTAGGGTCATTTCGCTTCTTCGCCTCCTTGCACAGAAACCTAGTGAAATACTCAAAGGGAGGAAATCGACCATTGTTCTCTTCCTTGTACTCTGCGCCAACAGACACCCACCTTTCCTGCAGCCCAAATGGAAGTTTGTCCACAATTTGTCTAATCCCGTATGGAGTATCTAGGTATAATAGACCAGTTGAGTAGCCATCTTCTTTGGCGCCTTGAATCTCCATGAGTAAATCTCCGAGCTCTCTTAACTTAGTGTGGTTCTTGGCTGACACCTTAGGAAAATTTTCCAGATGTCGGTATAGTGCCGCTTCAATAATTTCGGGGGCCGCATAGTCCTCCCGAAGTCTCTCCCATGCTTTGCTTAAGGCTAGCTTGGGGTTGTTGATGTACACTGAACGTATGCGTCTCACCTGTTCGCATGATTCTTTTCCCAGCCATTTTGCCATAAGATCCAACTCTTGGGTTGCTCTGAGCTGGACTCCGTCGATAGCGTTGGTGAATGTGGAGTACCATGCACGGTAATTTTCAGGTTTATCGTCAAACTGGTATAGTCCTGAAGTGACGAGATCTCATCGTGCTAAATACTGTGCCATGGGCTCAACTGCAAGTGGCGTGCGGGCTGGGGGAATATGTCAGCGGGTGTATGACTGAGGGCGTACATCTGTTATGGAATTTGCTGTTCTGAATTCGGTCTTTGCCTCTCTTCTCACCAATCTGGTAAGTTTGGTGTCGAGAAGTATTTGTCATCAGCCCTTTCATTCTTGAATTCATCGCGGAGTTGCAAGGGTAAATTGTCTTCCTCGGAAGGATGTGATGCAATTGGGCCTCTCTGAGACTCCTCATGAAATGAGACGTTAGCAAATAAGTATGGAGAGGAAGAACGAATCTTCAAGTCCATTTGAGATCGGACATAGTCGCTTGTGCGTTCCAATCTGATCTTTTCTGAAGTAGATTTTACGTCAACCAGATCATACATTCCTTCAGCATTTTCTATTAACTCTGCTTCCACCCTGGCAGCTTCTGCTTCTCGGTGTAGCATCAGCACTTCTAACTCTGACTCTATCCTTACCCTTTCCAACTGGTTTTCGGCTTCTCTGGCAGCCGCTTCCTTCCGGTTTTCGACTTCTCTGGCAGCCGCTTACTTCTGGTTTTCGACTTCTCTGGCAGCCTTTTCCATTTCTCTGGCAGCCGCTTCCTTCTGGTTTTCGGCTTCTCTGGCAGCCGCTTCCATTTTCAATTTTGCTTCTTGTTCGGCGTAGAACGCTCGCACCTTGGCGGCTTCTGCCTTAGCTCTTGCATGGGCGGCCTTACTTGATGATGCCCTACTGCCCCTGTCGCTGGATGGCAACGACTTGATGCTGGATCGAGTTGTCATTGCAGCACTTGAAACACCTGATAATGCCGCCTTTTCACTGTAGTGTTCTCGCTCATGTTTTTAAAGAACTCTTAACTAAACACCGAGGTAAACCGTAGTCAATGAAAACAGGATCACAGTAAGATTAACAGTTTACTGTTCACTCTTCCACATTAACTATGGTGAAAACTGTTGATAAAACAATACAAAATTTGTACAGTATTTGTTTCCTTCTTGATATCACATTTACATCGTAAATACTTGCAAAAGTAAAACTACAACAACTACATTACATTAAAATGCAGCATATAGTCAGAATCTACCTACGCCATTGACTGCTTTAAATATACTTCAACACAAACTATCCGCAACTCTTTAACTAACGAAAACATAAACCTTATCAACCGTCATTACTTTTAACAGAATCAGTGTTAACATTTTAATTCAACATATTGATTATCTCATGAACTTACTTCGTTGCTTCACTATGTTTCTAGTGCGTAGAAAGAAAACTTTTCTTGCGCTGATCCTGCACATGTGAGCCCCCTCCTTCCCCTTTCTCCAAACCGGTATTTTCCCAAAAGACGCGGCGAAACCGGATGTGACGTCATCGCATGCCGCGATATATCACAGACGAATTTACTTTAAACAATCCTAACTTTAACTAGAAAATGCTAACAAATGAATTACTAAAGCGAAAATATTATAAACTAAACAAATGCCATAAAGGCAACACAGTCTCCTTATATGCGCCCAAAACTCTCAGTTATGCGAGAAGCACCACTTTCGTGCCAATACAAGTCACGTGCACACACCTCACAGTCTCACTGTTGGAACGAGAAGCACCGCTTTCCCACCAACACAAATCAGGTGCGCGCACCTCACAATCTCACTCCCGCCAGTCTCGTATTGGTTTTGGCAAGGTGTGAATGTGTGATCTTGCACTCTTAAACTTTTGTTGGTTTTACCTACGATGCAGTGAATTTGTTCTTGATATATTGAACTATACCTCCTAAGCATCTGATGTCATGTCCTGGGCCATCAGCTGAGCGGCAGAGAACAGCTTTAAAACTTGAAAAAAAGTTGGAAATTATAAACAGCGCGGCATCAGGTGAAGGTAACACAGCTCTGGGATGCTATTGCCGGGAACAGAATCTTGCCTTTGAAGTTCTTTTGTTGCTTGACAATGCGCCAGCCCATCCTAAACATTTGGACAGCATTCATCCTAATACAGCAATGCGTCTCCTGCCACCTAACAGAACATCGCTGATTCAACCACTTGACCAAGGTGTGATCCACATTCAAGGCGTATTTTTTTTTTTTTTTTTTAACGGCCAACTAGCTCTCAGATGCTGCAAGCAACAGATGATTTTGAAAATCCCAGGAGTTTACCCACGGTGAGGGAATGGTGGAAGTCGGAACACTTGGTACAAATGCCGATGCACATGGACCCAAGTTTAGAACGGAGTCAATATTTCAGTCGTTCCCTGCTGTCAACCCTTCTTCCCTACAAGCACATTTATGCTGAAAAGCAGTATGTTGCCAAGCAAACAACCCTCAGCACTTTATTCAAGCCGGGGTCATCGCCTGCTGCCAGCAGTTCTAAGAGTTCTGTGAGTCTTCCTTCACCCCTTGCTCTGCTTGATATGATCCCGACACCACAGCAACCACTCATCTCCCAGAGTGAACACACCTGCCACTGTTGGTGACTACTGTACACCCTAGTATGTTAACTTTCTATGATTTGTTACATTGAATATTACCGTAAATTAATGAAATATAATACGAATGTTGCCTCGTGGTACTGCTTTTGTGTCATATTGGTATGAAAATGTGAATAAATTACAGATAAAACATATTTAGGAAGCCCTCCAGAACGCATCCCTATTTTCTCTATTTAAATAATTATTCACATCATGCGTCGACTGCGAGGAATGTATCCCCCGCATATAACGAGGATAGGGTGTACTTCTAAAGAACTAAGCATCCACTTGAAACTGACTGATGATTAATAAACAATCACTGCAACAAAATTGGACTGAAAGTTTGATCCAGAAGCTGAGAACCTCAGCCAGACAGTTCCCATACAACTGCAACACTAACAAAGCATGATACTGAAATGGAATAGGCCCTTAGGGCAAGCAAGAACTCCAGCCTGAGGAGCGACTTGGATCTGCTCCAGTCTGCCACCAGGTCAACAGCAGATGCCACTTCATTGGTTCTCCACTCATCACTGGAATATCTGAACAGTGACAATGCATACACAAGGATACACTTCCCTGTGTGCAGCTCAGCATTTAACACTGCCACCTTAGTCATTAAGCTCCATGACCAAGGCCTCAATGCTTTCTTGTGTAACTGGATACTCTATTTCCTCACTTGCAGAGCCCAATTAGTACAGATTGGCAACAACATCTCCTCTACAATCTCCATCAGCACAGGTGCACCGTAGGGCTGTGTGCTTAGTCCCTGCTCTACTCACATTCTACTTATGACTGTGAGATTATACTTCAGTTTGTTCCACGACAGCACTGCTGTTGTCTCATCAAAGGCGGTGCTGAATTGAAAATCTGATTGAGTGGTGCTTTGGCTTTGCTGACTCACTCAACGTCAGCAAAACCGAAGAGACTACAGGAAGGAGAAATCCAGAGTTCAAGAGCCAGTGCTCATTTGGGGATTGAAGGTGGAGAGGGTCAGTAACTTTAAATTTCAGGGTGATCTACCCTGGGTTCAGCACTAAAGTGTCATTTCAAAGAAAGCATGGAAGCGTTTCTACTTTCTTATGAGTTTGCACAGAACTGGCATATCATCGAAAACTTTGATAAACTCTTATAGATGAATAGTGGAAGAGTATCCTGGCTGGTTGCATCACGGCCCGGCATGGAAACAGGGGTGTCCAAGTGGTAGATACAGCCCAGTTAATCACATGAAAAGCCCTTCCCACCATTGAGCACATCTACAAAAAACACTGCCACAAGAATGCAGCACTCATCACTGAGAACCCCCCATCATCCAGACCATGCTCTCTCCTCACTCCTACCATCAGGTACAGGAGCTCTAGGCCCCTCACCACTAGGTTCAAGAACAATTATTACCCTTCAAGCATCAGGCTGCTGAACCAGTGTGGACAGTTTCACTCACAACACTGAACTGATCACTTCTCCAGGGCCCCGCAACTCATATTCTCAGTAATATTCATTTAGTTATTATTAAGTTTTTTGTGTAGTTGCACAGTTACATCAGTTGTCTGGCCAGTCTTTGTGTGTAGTTTTTCATTGACTCTGTTGCATTTCTTTGTTCTACTGTGAATGCTTGTAAGATGATGAATTTCAGGGTAGTATTTGGTGACAAATCTGTAATTTGATAATAAATGAACTTTAGAAAGAGCTTGATATTTGCTGATGATGTACAGAGTTCAATTCCATTATTGGCATCACAAAACTAGAAATATTAATAATATCACACAATGATCAAGGAGAGTTTAACCTCCTATTCCCGAAAGTCAATGGCAATATATCAAGCTTCCCCTCATTACTACTGACAGGAAACTTCCTTAGAAGAGCAGTATAATGCTGTGGCCACAAGAAGATTTCAAAAGCTGGGTGTCCTGCAAGAGGGATAACTCCAAGCTGCCAGCCTGTCCTCATAAACAGGGTAGGACAGGTAACAGAATTAAATAAGTAATCAACATATTGAATAACAAAAGAGAGAATACTACGAATTGGAATTGGACTGAAGACAGGGTGGTTTGAATACCACTCAAGATTTTGTCTTTGCCAGCAGTGCACAAGAGCATTTTTCTGTAGAGGAAATGGGGACAATGTCAGGGCAAGTTAAACTAAGAAAGGATGGAGATGGGAAGTTCTTCATGCTTTGTTACTTAAGATTCAAGATTGTTTATTGTCATTCTTCAGTGCAAAGGGGAACAAATGATTGTTGCCCTCAATCTGATACAGCACAAACACAATAAAATACAATAAATGTACACTAAATCAGCTTATATACAGAGATTGTATTCTATATTTAAAAATCCCATACACTTCATAACTTCCTGAAATGCTCTTCCATCCTCTTAAAGAGATGCAACATTTGTCCTTTCAGCTCCTCCCTTCTCACCATCCAAACAATCTTCTTACATAAAGCAGAAACTGATTTGTACCTCCTCCCATCTACTTCCATTCAGTAGTAAGTCTGCAGTCTTCACAACAGTGAAATGAAATGTAGATCAAGAGACAGCTTTGCGGAATACTGTACTCTGCCATAGGGTGAGCATCTCTTCAGGACTGAAGAACGTTCATTTAGAACAGAGATACGGAGGAATTACTTTGGTCAGAGGGTGGTAAAGCTGTGGAATTTATTGCTACAAGCAGCTGTGGAGGCCAAGTCACTGGGTGCATTTAAGGCAGAGATAGATAGGTTCTTGATTAGCCAGGGCATCAAAGGGTATGGGGAGAAGGCAGGGGAGTGGAGATGACTGGGAGAATTGGATCAGCCATGATTGAATGGTGGAGCAGACTCGATGGGCTGAATGGCCTACTTCTGCCCCTATATCTTATGGGTGCCCAATTACTTTTAATTCCTCATTGGACCTTCGTACACTCACATTGAAGGAGATGAGGAATAGCACCTCAACTTCCATTTGGGCATATTCCTGAGTCAAAAGGATAAACTGGCAATTTCTGAATATCCACCTGTAATATTAGGTCATGTTTCCCTTTCTCCGTTAACAATGCTTGATCTGCTGACTTATCCAATACTGCCTCTTGAACTACATAGCTTTTACGTGTTCCTTTGTTTATTTACACTTGGCGTGTCTGTCTTTTTTCGTAAGTGCTCTCATCATAGTATGGAGATAACTGCACCAAAATGCTCAACCCTGACCTCAGCTTATCAAAATGCACTCCCTTTGTCCTATCCATTTCACAACCCCGCCTTTTCTGCTTTTAAAACTAGTTATTTTTCTTCCCCCCCCACCCCCCACAGTTCTGACAAATGATCACGGACCTGAGACATTCACTGCTTCTCTTCCTGGCACTTCCGGCACATTTGTTTTTAAGACAGCTAGTTATGGTTGCTAAGGTTTATAATCCACATTACCCTGTTCAAGTGCATGTAATTCAGATCAAAGCATTTTGTAAAGCTACGTTCACTAAAATAAATGGGACTTCAGGGGCCTGAAGAAAAATAATCGTATGGAATTTCTTTCTTGAATAACTGATACTTAATCTTTACACAATAATATCTCTGACAACGGAATATAAAACAGCAGTGTTCATGAAGAGGTATAAAAAGACTTCGTTACTATTGGTTTGGTAGTAATAGTGGTGCTATTACAGCTTGAGGCATCGGAGTTAATTTCTGGCGTTCTCTATAAGGAGTCTGTACGTCCTCCTTGTGGAATGATTGGGTTTTCCCCAAGTGCTCCAGTTTCCTCCCACAATCCAAAGACATACTAGATAGGTTAACTGGTCATTGGAACTTGCCCCATGATCAGGTTAGGGTTAAACCGGGGTTGTCAGGGGCAGCTAAAGGTGCGCAGCTTGAAGGATCAGAAGTGCCTACTCTGTGCTGCATTACTAAATAAATACAAAGAAATATCTGCTAAAAATCAGACAGGGGCACTTAGTAAATAAGTTCAACCATGCCTGGAACATTGTTAATTACGGCAAAAATGTGTCCTTCATGCTCAAGTTCCCCTGTGTGCTACTTAGGGATTGCAACTCAGTAAGTACTTGCCTAAGATGAACTCCATAGTTCATTGTTACTGCATCTTGTGCTGGGGCCAGTTCAGACAGCAAGAATAACAAGTCAACATGGTTTAAATCAATTGTTAGCTATTTTGATGGTCTTTCAAGTGTTCCCAACCTGGAAGTCCACAGACCCTTTGCTAAATGGTATTGGTCCATGGCATAAAAGGGTTAGGAACTCCTGTTAGTCACTTTGTTTAACTAGAAGCACAACTCTGCCGATCCAGTGATTTTGATTAAAAATATCATAATGCATAACCAATGTTGAAGAGAGTCACTAAGTTTTCCATTCTATGTGTAGATACAGTATTTTGCTCAGATGCAAGGATCATGGTTTTTTTTGATTTCTCAAGTGTCTTCAATACACTCAGCTGTCATGCTGACAGAAAAGCTCCGTACAATGCAGGTGACACTTCCATTGTATCTTGGATAATGGATCACCTGACTGGCAGACCACAATATGTGCACTTTCAGAGATGTGTGTCAGACATGGCCTTAAGCCACACAGGAGACTGCATTGGCTCCCTTCCTATTTACCCTGTATACCTCGGACTTTAGATACAAAAGAGTCATGTCATGTCAATTAAACGGAGGTTCCGCGGCTCCAGGGCTGGAAAACTGCGCAGGGATAAGTGGACGGAGATGAAGAGGCGTTATAAACCCGCGGTTCCTTCGGTCATTATGGGGAACGTGAACTCGCTGCCAAATAAATTGGATGAGCTAGCCTCATTAGTAAGGAATGTTAAAGAATACAAGGAATGCAGTTTAATGTGTTTTTCCGAAACATGGCTGACGGCTAACATCCCACATCCCGGATGTAAATGTAGAATTACCTGGTTTTACTACGGTAAGATTTGACAGAGATGCCAAAAAGTGTGGGAAGAAGAAAGGAGGGGGACTCACTGTCTACATTAACGAAAGATGGTGTAACCCCGGGCATGTGAGTACAAAGATCTCCGTTTGTGAAAGAGATATTGAGCTGATCGCCGTGAGTATGAGACCATATTACCTGCCTCGAGAATTCGCAAGCGTCATTGTGGTGAATGTGTATGTCCCGCCGCGTGCCGACGCAACGGTAGCGTGTGACGTCATCAGCTCCGCTGTTGCTAGGCTTCAGACACAGCACCCTGAGGCACTGGTGATAATTACAGGGGACTTCAACCATGTGACTTTGGACAAGACACTACTTGCTTTCTCCCAGTACGTGGATTGCTACACCAGGGGTAATAGGACTATTGACCTACTGTATGCAAACGTAGAGGAGGCATATAGTGCATCCCCACTGCCTTCATTGGGGAGAGCTGATCACAACCTGGTTTTGTTACAGCCCAGATATAAATCAATCGTGATGAGGCATCCCACTACCACACGCTCTTTTAGGAAGTGGACTCCTGAAGCTGAACAGGCCCTGAGAGACTGCTTCGGTACTACTAACTGGGATGTACTGCAAGGGGGGCTCTGTGGGGGCGTTGAGGAGGTCACTGAATGCACAACGGACTATATTAACTTTTGTGTGGATGCAGTTGTCCCTGTTAGAACTGTTCGCTGCTATCCCAATAATAAGCCCTGGATCACTAGTCACATCAAAGGCCTCCTAAACCAGAAGAAGAGGGCCTTTAAAGATGGTGATCGGTTGGAGCTTAAAAGAGTTCAGAAGGAACTCAGAGAACAGATAAGGGGGGCAAAGGAGCAGTATAGGAGGAAGCTAGAACAAAAGCTGCAGAAAAAAAGCATGAAGGAGGTGTGGGATGGGATGAAGATCATCACCGGATGCGGTGCAAAGCGGGGGGCGAACATAAGTGGAGATGTGGAGAAAGCGAACCAGCTGAACAACTTCTTCAACAGGTTCGACAGCTCAATCTCATCCTCACCGCAGAAATCCACACCAGGCTTACTTCCCTCACAGGTGGAAGATCAACTGAGGAAGATCTGTACCAGCAAGGCGGCTGGACCGGATGGAGTTTCCCCACGATTACTGAGGGCCTGTGCGACTGAGCTGGGAGAACCACTACAGCGCATCTTCAACATGAGCCTGGAGCAGAGAAGAGTACCCAGACAGTGGAAAACATCCTGTATTGTCCCAGTACCGAAGAAACCACAACCAAAGGAGTTGAATGACTTCAGACCTGTTGCCTTGACGTCGCACATGATGAAGACCATGGAGCGGCTGATAATACAGAATCTGAGGCCACAAACCAGGCATGCCCAGGATCCTCTTCAGTTTGCGTATAAGGAGAAGGTGGGAGTGGAGGATGCTATCACGTATTTGCTGCACAAATCACTCTCTCACCTAGATGGGGTCAGTTGTGCTGTGAGGATTACATTCCTTGACTTCTCTAGTGCCTTTAACACCATCCAGCCCAAGATCTTAAGGCACAAACTAACGGAGATGGGAGTAGACTCTCACATGGTGGATTGGATAGTGGACTACTTGACAGATAGACCTCAGTATGTGCGGTTGGGAGACTGTAGGTCTGACACGGTGGTCAGCAGCACAGGAGCGCCGCAGGGAACCGTACTCTCTCCGGTCCTGTTCACCCTGTACACATCAGACTTCCAATATAACTCGGAGTCCTGCCATGTGCAGAAGTTCGCTGATGACACGGCCATAGTGGGGTGTGTCAGGAATGGACAGGAGGAGGAGTATAGGAAACTGATACAGGACTTTGTGATATGGTGCAACTCAAACTACCTGCGTCTCAATATCACCAAGACCAAGGAGATGGTGGTGGACTTTAGGAGATCTAGGCCTCATATGGAGCCAGTTATCATTAATGGAGAATGTGTGGAGCAGGTCAAGACCTACAAGTATCTGGGAGTACAGTTAGACGAGAAGCTAGACTGGACTGCCAACACAGATGCCTTGTGCAGGAAGGCACAGAGTCGACTGTACTTCCTTAGAAGGTTGGCATCATTCAATGTCTGTAGTGAGATGCTGAAGATGTTCTATAGGTCAGTTGTGGAGAGCGCCCTCTTCTTTGTGGTGGCGTGTTGGGGAGGAAGCATTAAGAAGAGGGACGCCTCACGTCTTAATAAGCTGGTAAGGAAGGCGGGCTCTGTCGTGGGCAAAGTACTGGAGAGTTTAACATCGGTAGCTGAGCGAAGGGCGTTGAGTAGGCTACGGTCAATTATGGAAAACTCTGAACATCCTCTACATAGCACCATCCAGAGACAGAGAAGCAGTTTTAGTGACAGGTTACTATCGATGCAATGCTCCTCAGACAGGATGAAGAGGTCAATACTCCCCAATGCCATTAGGCTTTACAATTCTACCGCCAGGAATTAAGAACTTTTTAAAAGCTATTATTAATGCTTTTTGAGATAGTGATTTAGATGCATATCATATTTTTTACTGAGTTAAGTATTGTATGTAATTAGTTTTGCTACAACAAGTGTATGGGACATTGGAAAAAAGTTGAATTTCCCCATGGGGATGAATAAAGTATCTATCTATCTATGTCATCCGCAGAGATTCTCTGATGACTCAGCAATAGTTGGGTGTGTAAAGGGAGGACAGGAGGATGAATACAGGGCCCTGGTGGAGGACTTTGTCAAATGGTGCAAACTGAATCATCTGCAGCTCAACATCAGTAAGACAAAGGAGATAGTGATGGACTTTAGGAAGACTAAGTCTGCACTGCTCCCTGTTACCTTTGTTGGTGAGGATGTGGATGTGGTGAGGACCTACAAGCACCTGGGGGTGCACCTGGATGACAGACTTGAGTGGAGCACCAACACAGAGGCTGTGTACAAGGAGGGCCAGAGTCGCCTCTACTTCCTGAGGAGACTGAGGTCCTTTGGAGGATGAAAGCTTCTTCTTCACACGTTCCATCAGTCTGTTGTCACCATACAATCTTCTATGCAGTGGTGTGCTGGGGCAAAGGCATCAACACGGGTGATGCCAACAGACTCAATAAACTGATTAGAAAGGCTGGTTCTATTATAGGGGTCAAACTGGACACACTGGAGCCTGTGGTAGAACAAAGGACCCTCTGGAAAATCCTGGCAATTCTGGACAATGTTTCATGCCACCATGGTTGAAGAAAAGAGCACTACATGAGGTTACTCTTACCCTCCGCCATTAGGCTCTATAATGAGTCAACCTGCAGCCTGGGAAGTGATGACCCCATCCTCTTAGACTTTATTAACCCCAAGTTACCAGAGCTCTGCTTAAGCTCTGTTTACCACGCCCTGCTATTGTGGACACCCTGTGCAATACCACCCTCACTGCTTATCTGGACGGTATGAATGTGCATCCATTACTGAATATTACAGTAATTCTTGAACTACCATCTTATCGGTGTAAACTTGTAAATCTTGTACATCTTATTTTTAAGGCAACTTATTTTTTTATTCTTCTTACTTCTTTTCTAATATTTGTATATCTGTACACTTGTAATGCTACTGTGACATTGTAATGTCCTTTGGGATCAATAAAATAGATAACTATCTATTCATTAAACATGCCCCATTTCCCGGTGTCCAAAATCTAGACAGGTGCCAGTGCCTTTCCAGGGGAGGCAAAGGGGATTGGGAAAAAAGTCTAAAACATCAATAATAGTGAGTTAGCAGAGTGCAGGGGCAGGATCCCAGTTCCAGAGTCGCTCATTCTCTGAGGCAACCGGATTGTTCTGTTTATTTCCGTTTAAAACTAATGTAATGCCCTGGTTAAGATGTTTATTGCTATGCTGTAGGTATCTCATTTTAGCGTTCTGCAAGTTCTGCTTTCAGCCTGTTTAGGTTTGAGCTGAGATAAGGGTCTTTGTTGTTCACCTTAGGAATCTGCTGCCAGCAGAATTGGGGGAAGGTTCTAGAAAACGCTGGGGAGGGTGGTGGGGAAGCCTTTGTTGGAGAGAGCTGGGAGAAAACAGGAGGGAAGATGCTGGAGGACGTCGTCCCTGTTGCACAGAGTGCTTTGTGCAGATGAATGGCTTCGAGGAGGAAGAACCAATACTCTCGTGGGCGATCCTGTTTGTTCAAGATGGATTTCGAGTGACATTCGGAAAGAAGTGTGTGCTTTTACACAGACCAAGGGTTCAATGCCGAGCTACAGACAAGGTCAAGATTTGAGCTCCACCGTGCACATGTGACTGTTTCAAGTACAAAAGGCCCTTTTTGGTTTTTATTCTTTCCTTTAATTACTATATATTGGGCACAGTGTTACTTCTTGCTGGGGCCAGTAAATCACACGGCATTCACACAAACCGAGGTTTGAGTGGGCAAGACATCCAATCTCAAGTCATATCCACCCTAGATGTACGGAGCCTGTGAAAGGTGGGTGTTCCTCACCACAGAATCCAGTGGCTGTTAACGAGGGGCTAACGAGTTGCATTTCCAGAGACACCCAGTAAAAGGGATTTAACAAAAACCTTGCATTCCTGGGATGCAACAGTCACGGTAAAGGGAGACAAGTTTATTGCCTATGCCAGGTATCCAAAGGGTGTCAACCATATTGTCTGTTACTCATATTGCAAAGGTTGCTGAAAGAATGAAGGCAGCAGTTTTACTTTTCTAGATATCTTAATTAAATTTGCTGAGTTTTACATCAATACAACTGCAATCATACCAGGGCTTTTCGACCGCTGCTCTACAAATGTTTTTTTACTGCATTACATCACTTGTCACAGTATGACCAGCATTTTCTAATTTTGAGCATACTAGTCCAAAAACAAGACACCATCTTCTACACATCAGAAACTGGGCACAGATCCTCCCCTAATTGAGTGTCCTGCTACTGAGAACTGTCTGTATCTCAAATAGCTCACGAGCAGGAAATGCAGCTGTGAACTGAGTTCTCACACAGCAGAAGATTCCTGCAGCCTTGCAGCTGCCCACGAATCCATTCTACTGGTCTCTGAAAAGCTCGCTCATATGTATGGGCTGTACATAACCCAGGCGTTTGCAGGCTGGGAAGGACCTATAATGTTTCAAAACACGGGACAAGGGATCTACAAAGTGATCTAAATTAATCACCAATATAAAAAAAATAATTGATTACCTAAGTATTCACCCCCTTTAATATGACATACCAAATCATCATTGGTGCATGTTCTCAGAAGTCTCATAATTAGTTAAATCATATATGTCAAACTCAAGGCCCGCGGTGGAATTATCTTTGGCCCGCGAGATAATATCTAATTGCTATTAAAGCTGGCCCCAGTAATCGAAGTGCCTATGGCGTATGATATGGCTAATGCTGAGTTTATTCAGGTACCAGGTTTTCAGAGTTTTTAGTGTTTATTCGGCAGTCTTCTTCATAAGAAACGGAATTTGTAAAGTGAAACACTTTGTAGTTATAGCAGAAACTGAGACACATGAGAGCAGGCTGAAAAAACGGAGGCAACGAAAGCTGCGTTCGCACGCGTCCGACTGATCCGGCCCGCATGAAGCTGCATTTTGCTCAATCCGGCCCGTGACCTAAAATGAGTTTGACACCCCTGATGGTGCAGTCAAGGTGTTTCGATTGTAGTGAAAATACACCTGCATTTGAAATATTCTGTGCTTTTATTCCTTCCACCAAAGTGCATGACCATACACTTGTCGACACTGTATTCCATCTGTCACTTCTTCACCTATTCTCCTAATCTGTCCAAATCCTTCCACAGCCTCCTGGCTTCCTCAACACTACCTGCCCCTCTACCTGTCTTTGTATCATCTGCAAACCTGGCCACAAAGCCACCAATTCCATCATCTAAATCACTGACATACACTATAAAAAGCAGTTCCCAGCACCAACTCCTGCAGAACACCATTAGCCATTGGTAGCTACTCAGAAAAGGCTCCTTTTATTCCTGCTCTTTGCTTCCTGCCAATCAGCCAATGCTCTGTCTATGTGAAAATCTTTCCATCGGCTCTTATTTCATTAAGCAGCCTCGTGTGGCACCTTGCCAAAGGCCTTCTGTCAATCCAAGTACGCAACATCCACCAATTTGCCTTTGTCTACCCTGCTTGTTATTTCCTCAAAGAATTCCAACAGATTTGTCAACAGGATTTTCCCTTAAGGTAAGCATGCTGACTTTGGCCTATTTTATCATGTGCCTCCAAATACCCCAAAACCACATCTTTAGCAATCAACTTCAACATCTTCCCAACCACTGAGGTCACGCTAACTGGCCTATAATTTCTGGTTTTTCTGCTTCCCTCCCTTCTTGAAGAGTGGAAAGACATTTGCAATTTTCCATTCTGCCGTACTATGCTAGAATCAATCAATTCTTGAAAGATCATTACTAATGCCTCCAGAGTCTCTTCAGCTACCTCTCATACAGCAAGATCAAGCAGGTTGAAACTTTATTCACTGGAGTATAGGAAAAAGAGGGGTGATTTTTGTTTAGAGATGTATAAAGTCATGAGTTTTTTTTTTTCCCCCCAAGTTGGCAATAGCATGAGTTTAAGTAGAGACAGAGACACAGAGACAGAGATTTAATGGGAACCTGGTTGTACTTTCTCGACCCAGACAGTGGTCAGTATATGGAATGAGTTGCCAGAAGAGGACATACAGTAAAAACATTAAATAAAAACACTTAGGCAGGTACATGGCTAGGAAAGGTTCAGAGGGACGTTGACCAAACTAGACTAGTTTCGATAGGAACCTTCTTTAGCATGGCCCAGTCGGGATGAAGGGACTGTTTCTATGTGGAATGACTATATCTGGTTTATGGTCATAATTAATAAACAGATATACACACATACACATATATAAAAACATGTTAAAAGTCAAACACAAGTGGATTCGGATTCACACAAAACGAAATTGATAAGATGACAGGTTTCCTCTCCGAAATAGTGAACATGACGAATTAAAAAACTATATAGTTTATAGCTTCTGAGATTATTATTAAAACTAATGGCTGCAAATTCCAGACTAACAACCTAATTTAAATTCCACAGATGCCATGCTGGGATTTAAACCTAGGTCTTTGAATCATCAGCATTGGTCTCTGGATTATTAATCAAGCTATAAATATACTTTCAAGGAAAAATACTGTTTAAAATAAAAAAAAGTACCTTCCCCTTTGTCTCTTAATCAGCAGGCCAAGAAGCAACATTGAAATCTACAGGGTTTCACATCCAGGTCAGGATCTGAACAATTCCCCATTGTAATGCTTTGGAACCCTGTCAGGACTGGACCACGTCATTCTTTTCTCAACACGGATACCATCGCTGGAGCACAAGGAAGCACAATATGTAAATATTGGACTTCAGTGATTGTATACAGCGCCAAGGCAAGTTTAGAATGAGTCATACTTTGGATTCTGTTTGGTACATCTGGCCACAGTTTACGAGGTTTGGCCTAGAATGTCTCAACCCCATTAATTCCCTTTGGAAAGCTCTTGGGGCAAAATTAAGTGTACTTACACTATCACTAAAGACGATCTATCATAATGATGGTTGTGTTATTTAACATGAAGCCACAGAGCAATTTCATTAATAAATGCTGAAACTATTGCAATGCTCACAAGATGGCAACTATTCTACATTTTACTATACCTGAAACCACAAAAAAAATGGCTATTTATTTGATTTCAGTCACAGATCTAAATCTCTAAATCCCCAAATAGCTTTGGTTTTCAACCAATCGCACATAAATAAAAATGGAATCACAATCCAGTTGACTCAAAACTTGATCAGAAACTCATTCTTGGATATAATAATTTTCTTGAGAAAAAACCTTAAAACCTCTATTGCTTTCTTTACATTATATTTAATAATAGATGAATTTAAACAACATGATCAAGATTAGTAAGCTACATTAACCTGGATAACATACACTTAGAACAAGATTCATTTAAAGAAAACACTTGAAGGTTATGTACTGCAGTACTTTGAACTAACTTCAGCTGTCAGTTAATGCAGCATGAAAATTGAATTCAGAAGCACCTATCCATTTGGGGATCATGCATGCTCTAAAACACACAAATGGCTGTTGGGTCCTGTGCACACATTTGTGGCTTTCAGTGTACTGGAATCCAGATTGGTGAAAGTATTCGTATGTAAGAACTGAACCACTGCCAGATGAGACAGACTGTGATTTGACACCAGAGCTGCTAGCCCAGCAGCAGTACTTAGTAAGAGATCAACATTTACCCAATTCCTTAGCTTCTACCTCAAGATCCTCTATTGCTGTGATTCCACACATATCCGCAATTCATACCTTTTTAACTTTTACAAAAGTCGCCAAGGACTGGTAATGTCAACTTCTTAAGATCTTCTGCCAATTTCAAGGCTTCTAGACAAGACTGTCATTGGATAAGTTAGGAAGGCTTAGAGTTGCAGTAATTTTCCCATGAGATCTACAGTGAGGAATATCTTACACAACACCTGGGCTTCCATAAGGATGTCATCAACAGAAACTATCAGCAGCAGCAGCAGCCACAATTCCAAAATGGTGTTTGGACTGAGCCATCTTCAGAATTTTACATTTTTGTTTCTTTTGGGCTCAGATATTTTACCAGTTCTTAATGCTTAAATGACATGTCCTTAGGACTAATTTGGAAAATGCACTGATGAAATCAAGACTTTAGAAATATAGTTGCAGTCTCCCCCAGAGTGGAAAGTATGATGGCCAGTTGGTCTCATCTTGCCACACTGTTTACTTATAAATATCTCTTATTTGTTAAAGATGTTTTTTAAAAAAAAATCCAGCATTGTACATTGCTAACCTGTGTGAGTCCTTCTATGCCTCTGTAATTCATCGCTCCGTGTAAAACGCTTTCCGCAGAAGAGCCAATTACACACAAATGGCCGTTCACCGGTGTGCCAGCGAAGGTGTGCCCGTAAATGGGATGTTTTACCATAAACTTTTCCACAGCCTTCCATGTGGCAGATGTGCTGTTTCTTCTTCCCTGGCTCGGTAGAGGTCCTATTCAAAAGATAAGTTACAGAATGAAGATCTAAGAGCAAAAAAAAATTAAATCAGCCAAATTTTTTTGTAAACTAGTTACTTAATATACTGTATAGTTCTGCTGTATATGACTGCAAGAAAATTAATTTCAAGTATATAGTGACATATACATACTTTGATAATAAATTTACTTTGAGCAAACCCAAAAATGGCCTATTGGTCATAAATCTGTTAGGATACTTCAGTTATATGAACATAGCTGCTTGTTTGGAAGGGTCCCAGATACACTGGAATGATAACTTTGAGTTGGCTTTTCCCAGATGCCATCCACCTTCCATATTTTGATGGCAATAAACTTTATTAGTAGATAGTGTAAATACAGCAGGGATAATTAGAGGTAAAAAGGGTGAATTCATAAAGGGTGATCATGTTTCACTTGAAGGTTAATTTGACATAACCAGTTATTCTTCCATCCATTTCCTTTTAAGTTAGGTCCCTTCATAATTGTGATACTCTCAGCTGGAAAGTGGACAGAAATTTTAAAATTTGAAGGATTCTCTTCAAATGCTGCCTCTTGTTCTCCTTGCAATTTTGGCTTCAATTCCTGATAACCTAGTTAGAGACTTGGTTCACTCAGGTATAAAGAAATAACACCTTTGATGTATTCTTTGAAACGAAGATTAAAACTGCACCCGCGTGAGTCCCTGCAGCAGCTGGCGACCCGGCAGTATCGGTCTCAGACGCCGATGTCAGAACATCCATCAGGAGGGTGAACCCTCGGCAAGGTGTCAGGCCCCAACAGAGTACCTGGCAGGGCACTGAAAACCAATGCCAACCAACTGGCTGGAGCGGTCAAGGACATCTTCAAACCCTGCACTGCTTCTGTGGGAGGCTTCCATGTTGCTTCAAAAGAGCATCAATCATTCCACTGCCCAAGAAAAGTAGAGTGAGCTGCTCTAACGACTATTCCCCAGTAGCATTTCCATCTACTGCGATGAAGAGTCCTTTGGGAGATTGGTTATGGTTAGAGTAAGCACCTGGACCTGCTGCAATTCACCTACTGCCAGAACACGTCAACAGCAGATACAAACTTGCTGGTTCTCACTTGGCCTTGGGCCACCTGGACAACAATATCTATGTCAGGCTGTGGCTGATTGATTGATTACAACTCAGCGTTCAACACCATCATCCAATCAGTACTAATCAACAAGATTCAAAGCCTGTTAATTAAACATAAACTATTATGTGCATACTATAACACTCAGAATCATAGTAAGCAGTTACTTACATATAATTATATAAAGCACAAGCAAATAATTAATTGTTACACTACAAAGCAAAGAATAATCTAAGAATTAAACATTCTGATCCAATAATTCCCCCTTTGATTCAAAATCATATGTTTAGAGTCATTACATCTGAAAATTCAGAGGCAGGAAAACATGTGCTATCTACTTATGTATAAAATAATCAAAACACTAATTCAATTATGAAATATCAAAGGGTATATATTCTTCAAACTATTCAATAGATCATGTCATGGTTAGGCCAATTAGTATGCACACTTGTGAGAGTTTCAACTATTCTGTTAATGATAGCCTTTAAACAAGTAGAGAAATGTGCAAGTTATGATAAGGCATATTGGTATGAATAATAAGACTTTGTAATGCTGAGTAACTCCAGCTTCTGAATCCAATCAAAGAAATCCCAACCATCAGCTTGATGTGCCTCAGCTGCTTTTTTATAAATATGATCAGCTAAATTAATTATATCTTCAGACTCGTCAAGTACAACACTCCTTGCTTACAACTGCACGCTCTCTTAACTGTTAAGCAAATATCCGATGCCACACAATTTTCAAAGACCATCTTACACACAGCGACCATTTCTGTTGTTACTTTTCCCAAGGTTTCAGCAGTATCGTTCTAAGCCTGCAGCAACATTTCAAATCTCTCACACTCCCTGTAACACCATAAAATGGGAATAAAATTGATGCAAAATTATCTGAAATGTCTCGTTTACTTCTAGGCTTGGGAGGCAAAGGTAAGGTGTGTGCAGATAAAACATATCCTAAGTAAGAAGATCCTAGCTAATTACATGGAAAAGCTAAATAAAGTTCTACAGTTAAAGTTCATGTTCAGGCTCATTGTCATCTGACTGTACTGTGGAAAAGTCCTAGGCACATATAAATAGCAGTACTGTATAAACAACCAAATGAAACAACGTTCCTCCAGTAACAATAAAGTACATATTGTTCCATGAACTTACACCATTCCTTATTACAGTCGGCGCTCCTTATCCGCGAGGGATTAGTTCTGGGACCCCTTGCGGATACCAAAAAACACAGATGCTCAAGTCCCTTATTCAACCGGTCTCAATACGGTGGACCTTAGGACCCAGTGGAACCCCAGACCTTAATTAACCTGTCTCCGTGTGGTGGACATTAGGACTGGGCGGCGGGGCTCTGAATCTGCAGTGTTTCTGTTCACAAAAATAATCACGATCATGATTAAAATAAAGTGGAAATAATAAAGCGATCAGAAAGAGGTGAAACGCCATCGGTCATTGGAAAAGCGTTAGGCTACGACGGTCAATGATCGAAACAATTTTAAAGGATAAAGTGAGAAAGGCCCTGCCCCGATGAAAGCTACAATTATTACTAAGCAACGCAGTGGTTTAATTATTGGGTTTTGGGATTTTGAGTTTCTGATCCTCCACATCAACCCGGCATGGATGGAGAGTGCACTCGAAAGTGGTCTGTCACTGGCTCCTGAGCCCAGCGCTGAAACATACGTTCTTAAGCGTTTTATATGCATAGAAAGGTAAAATATATACTATATACTAAGACAAATGTTTGTCTGACGCTAAATAATACTGGATGTACTTGTTCCGACTTACTTAGTAAGAGAACTTCCGATTTTTTTCGATCCTGATCCACGATAACCCATGCACCTCCAGATTACCATCATCTCCAGATTACTTAAAGTATCTAATACAATGTAAATGCTACGTAAAATGGTTGTTATACTGCATTGTTTAGGGAATAATAACAAGAAAAGAAAGTCTGTACATGCTCAAACAACAAATGCTGGAAGAGCACTTCCGGG
The DNA here is from genome assembly GCF_048418815.1 of Hemitrygon akajei. NCBI lineage: Eukaryota > Metazoa > Chordata > Chondrichthyes > Myliobatiformes > Dasyatidae > Hemitrygon > Hemitrygon akajei. The sequence goes on from NC_133131.1 coordinate 80,326,540, forward strand.
TTTTCGCAATTCGCGGTTGGTTGAATTCTCGCATGCGGAATTCGCGGATAAGGAGGGTCAACTGTACTTGACAAGAGCCTTATTGAACAATATTTTTCAGTTCGTCAATGGCAATTCTAGAGTCATTATCCCGTTTAGGACAACCTAAAGCGTAATTGAATGAACTATGCCCTACTGGAGTAGTACCTTCTGAACACAAGCAAAAGGTAGCTTTTATAGTGAACACATGTAAGTATTTAATAGCTTTGTCATGGACATTAGATGTAGATATATCCCAGGACAAGACATGAATAGGTCAAATATGACAATTTATAAATTATGGTGATATTTACATAAATTATCCAGTTTAAGACAATATGTGTGGGGGCATGATCATTGTATATTTGTGTCTTCCTTGAGACTAATGAATCATAGGAATAATGTCAACATCGCCATTGTTGGAGTGTTTAATAAAGAGGATGCATTTTGTTCTGGATCAGCAGGAATGTCTAGGATAGGTGAATACAGGCAGTCCCCGGGTTACGAACCAGTTCTGTTCCTGAGTCCATCTTCAAGTCAGATTTGTATGTAAGTCAGAACAAGTACATCTGGTATTATTTAGCGTCAGTTAGTCAAGCGTTTGTCTTAGTATATATTTTACCTTTCTATGCATAAAAAACACTTAAGAAGCGTATGTATTCCAATAATTAAACCACTGTGTTGCTTAGTGATAATCGTAGCTTTCATCCGGGCAGGGCCTTTCACCTGCTCCATTATTCTCACTTTATCCTTTAAAATTGTTCTGATCATTGACCAACTGTAGCCTAACGCTTTTGCAATGAGCGATGGCATTTCACCTTTTTCCATACGCTTTATTATTTCCACTTTATTATTAATTGGCGATCGCTTCCCATCAACAGAACAGAAACATGTTGGGCAGCAGGTCCCGACTTCCACCAGCTCCCGAGGTCCGCTGGGTCCTAAGGAACACTGCATTGAATTCCCCGGGTTCGAAAGTCCACTGCACTGAGACAGGTTAAATGGGGCAAGTGGGGGCTATGCTCGGTTTGGGTATTTGATCTTCCACAATATTCTGCGTGGGAATTTAAACTGGAGGTGGCAGTGTTCTTTTTTTACGAGGTCGAGTTGTGAGCTTGACATAAACCCGGCAGCGATGGTACGGGAGTCATTGGATCGACATCAACCCGGCACGGGAGTGGTCTGTCAGTGTATCGAACTCAGGAACCTCCGTTCTTGAGCCCGGCACTGATCTCACTGCGCCACCAGCCGACCAGAACAGGGGGTGCGGGGTCAGGGTGAATCCTCCTAAGAAAAATACTAAGCCAAATACTAAGTTACACACTCAACACAGTGTGAACGGCAATGACTTAAAATGGTGGACGGCTCGAGATCGACTTAAAATGGCGGACAGCGTTCTCCTTCCTTGGTTCGTAAGTATGAGTTGTCCGTAATTCGGACATTCGTAACTCGGGGACTACCTGTATTTTGAAGTGTGTGGTATATATTGACATACCCAACAGCTAGAGTCATTAACAGCATCAACAAATTCATGTAATATTCGCAAGTATACAATAACAGTCATCGCAGCTACCTTCTGCTTGTGTTCAGGCGGCACTATTCCAGAAGGGCATAGTTGATGGGAAAATTGGCAAAAATGTAACAACCAAGAGTATTAGAATGAACATCATGACGACGACTTGATTGAAGTCTTCTGTCTGGTTAGTGATTTGCTCACTGCAGCCCAGCAATGTAGGCACTAGGTCAAAGGTTTCTAGCACTTACTGCCCTTGCCAGATACCACTTTAGTTCGCTCACAGTGGCTGGCCCGTATCCACTTACTTTTACCTTCTGCCTTCACCACCGATTTGGTAATTAACAGCACTTGAAAAGGACTCTCCCATCCAGCTCACGGTGATTACCACTTCGAACAGACTTAGTCTGGGGTTACTCTGATGCTATAGAAGACCATAGGAAGGGGGCGTAAACTGCAGTAGGCCTTCCTCATGATGTTTGTTGTTGTCTGAGGATTCCATTCATTCATTCGACTTATCCTGACGATTCTGGATGACGTGGACAATGAAAAGACCATTCAATGTTCATCAGTGGACGTAATCCCTGACAAGCACTCCCAGTGAAATGTGTTCCTTGGTCAGGGTCAATATGACATGACAATCCCCACCTAGAAATATAGTCCCTGATCAGAGTTTATGCTGTGGGTGTGGCAGCAGCTTTACTTGCTGGAATAACTTCCTCCCATCTTGAAAACATGTCTATTACTACCAGTACATCTAAGCATCCTTGACAACTTGGTAAAGAAATGTAGTTCACTTGTAAGTGTAGGAATGAACCAGGTGGGGCAGGAACACGGTGACGGAGAGCACTCCACACGCACCCACCCACTCGCCCTTGTCACTCTGCTGTCGTTACACTGAGTATATGCACTTCAATGACTTCCCCGTTATATTCTCATAATGGGTCCTGAACCAAGCTGATGCACTTGGGTTGGCTTTATGGTGCCTTTCCTGCCATACACAGCAGAATATTCCATTCCTTTAGTAATAGGGATGTGTTAAATGTGTACATGTTGTCTGTATACTGTATTTAATGTACATACCTCCATTTAGTTTGTAATGATTGCAACTCCCTAACCAGAAGTCCACAAACTGTCTGGATCAGTGATAGTATCTTCTCCTCACCGACGATCAACACTGGTGCACCTCAGGGATGTGTGCTTAGCCCACTGCTGTACTCTCTGTATACCCTTGGCTGTGGGGCTAGGCATAGCTCAAATGATCTATAAATTTGCTGATGATATAACCATTGTTGGTAGAAACTCAGATGGAGACAAGAGGACATACAGGAGCAAGATATATTAGTTAGTTCAGTGGTGTCGCAGCAACAACCTTGCACTCAGTGTCAGTAAGACAAGAAAACTGATTGTGGACTTCAGGAAGGGCAAGATGAGGAAACACGATTCATCCTTACAGAGGGAGCAGAAGTGGAGAGAGTCAGCAGTTTCAAGTTCCTGAAAGTCATGATCTCCAAGGATTTAACCTGGTCTCAACACATTGATGTGGCGATAAAGAAGGCAATACAGTGGCTATATTTCATTAGCAATTTGAAGATATTTGGTTTGTCACCCAAAACACTTGAAAACTTCTATAGATGTACTGTGGAGAGCATTCTGACAGGCTGCATCACTGTCTGGTATGGGGGGGGGGGGGGGGTTTGCTGCATAGGAAGAAAGAAGCTACAGAAGTTGTAAAATTAGTCAGCTCCATCTTGGGTACTAGCCACAGACCGGTGCCTCAGAAAGGTGGCATGCATTATTAAGGCCCCCCATTACCCAGGACATGCCCTCTTCTCATTGTGACAAGTCAGGAATGAGGTACAGAAGCCTGAAGGCACACACTCAGCATTTCAGGAACAGCTTATTCCCCTCTTCCATCAGATTCCTAAATGAACATTGAACCCATGAATATAAAGCTTGATTTTTGATGCATCTAATAAACAGGCTTGCACTAAGTGCCAGTCATTACCCATGTATGTAATACACATGTATAATATGTACTTGTACATATACACACACACACACACACACACGTATGTATCTAATACATATAGTGGCAGCAGTGGGATGGCGAGTTGCAAAGTGGTGTGTTCGACCCAGAGAAGAATGGGATTGTGGTCCCAAGTCTGGAAATCTCTGAGGCTAAAATATGGACTAATGCCTGGGGAACAGCGATCCCAGAGGAGGAAGAACTTCGACCCAGAGACAAACTCAGGCCAGAAACAGAAGGCACCACCTCCGAACCCTCCCTGGAAAATCTGTTCAGAGATTTTTTTTTGCCTGCCCAGCAGAGGAGAGATGATGCTTTTTGGAATGAATTCCAAAGCTGGGGAAGAGTCCCAAAATGCCTTCCTATCAGCAAGGTGACAATATTGTGAAGTAACTCCTAGGGTTCAAGAGGATGGCCTGGATATGGCAATGGCCAGAGAAGTAGGCCTGTCAGCTCGTGCCACTACTGACACGTACAGCTCTCGAAGCCTATACTGCAATGGATGAAAAGAGGTCCCAACAACTATCCTGACCTGAAGGAGACAGTGCTGGCTAAATTTGATATCTCAGCAGAAACCTATTGCCAACACTTCCATTCCAGTACTCTCCCACCGGGGGTGGTCACTCAATGGGACACGTCATCACCTGAGGGGTCTCTATGGCCGATGGATTTGACCAGAGCAGAAGTCCAAGGAGGAAACTGGTGAGGCCACTGTTCTGGAGCAGCTGCTGTGGGTTCGTCCTCCAGACACCAGAACATGGGTCTGAGAGCATCAGCCGGCAGATGGACACACTGTCTTCTGGCTGGCACTGCAGTACTTCAATGCCCGCAAGGATGCACCATCATTCAGAAGCAACACAGACTCTGATGCTCCGAGAGACCCTCAGGAAACTCTACAGAATGGGGGTGGGAGAAGTGAGGGGTAAAAACCTTTGGTACTCACTAAGAATTTTATTTGCTACCATTGTCAGCAGCCAGGCTACAAGTCCTGTGTATCCTCTCAAAAAGACTAAAATGTGAGGTATGTGCTCTACCAAGAGACAGAGAAGGCGATGATGATGATGAAAATAATAATGATGACTGAGAACGTGGTAATGGAAAATAAGCAGACAGTGATGAGAAAGAGCCTATGTTTATTCGAAATATTGTGGTATATTAGTAGTTCGGGTTGGCTATTTGGAAGTTTGGCTGCTCGCCAAGCTTGGCAAGATGTTTGCAGTTCCAATGGATGAGAAGCCATCATCAGTGCACAATTGAGGGCATCGTCTCCTCAGAACGCCGGCTTATATATGCATCCGGGATCTGAATATTTATTGATTAGAGGCCGCGATCTGGTTGGCTGATTCAAAACACTGAACAGTTTAGCAGTAGACAATTCTGATTGGCTAGCTTCAAGGGAAGTCTGTTGGAAGTGTCTGCTTCGCTGTCTAGATCCCAAGATTATTGGCGATTCGTTGGTTGTTGATGTTGTTTCTCTTTTCTCCAAAACAGTTCGCATACTGGATCTATGTCAATGTGTTTGCTGATGGATCCTTCTATTGAGAACCATGCTTTGAGAAATTCTTGTTCTTGTTTGAGTCAAGACCCTGGCTGCTGTCCAGTTAAAATGGTGTCCTTCTTCGTCTTTATGAGCTGACACTAGCGAGAGTAGGTCATGCCATCTGCACACTAGCTGATGTTCGTGTAGCCTGGGACAGTTTTCTTCCTTGTTTGGCCAACGTAGTACTTGTCGTCGCAGGATTGTCCGAGCACTCACTGTCCTTTAGCAGATCATTGAGTGGTTAAGCAATAGTTGATAGATCTGCCACTAGCTTGTCAATATATTGATTAACAATAGTTTCATCTTCAGTCCTGTGTCTCTTCACTCCCTTGGTCTTTATTGGAGCAGGCTGTGACACAGCTGTCAATTTTATTGTTTCATCACTGTCATCCTCATGCGAGTCACTAGATGCTGCTGTAGAGTCCATGTCATGTCCATCCTGTAATTCCTCAGAGTTCAGATGGTGGCGCAGTCTCTGGAGGCCATAGTTCTCCGGAGTCTGGCTGACGTAGGCTGTAATTCTCTAGAGTTCTGATGGTGGCACTGTATAAAGAGATTGCTTGATGTGGACTGCAATTCCTTGGGTGGAGCTTCAGAAACAGGTCTTTCCCAGGGTGGACCACCGGTAGTAATGTCATGAAGCATTACTGGCAGGACTGCCCACTTGACGTCACAGTTGTGCTTTCTTGTTTGTTTGTTTGTTTTGAAGCTTTATGCAATGGACACTGATTTTACCATGTTTCACTTGTTCAGTTAATGCAAATATTTGCTCTTTAGGCTTTTTACTGCCTCTATCATACGGTTTTTGTAGTTCATCACAAGTTTTGCACTTTCTTTTGAATAGTAAAAGATTTTACTTGTCCCATTAACTGTTCCAATCACTCACACATTTGATCAAACTGACCACGCAGTCTTTTCTCTAAACCAGCAGCAGTCATTTTCTGGACTTTCCCATACTTTCAAAATATCATTCAGGAGACACTTCATTAGATTCAACATTGAAGGTACAGGTGGCCCCCGCTTTTCGAACGTTGGATTTACGACAACTTGCTGCTACGAAAGACTTACATTAGTACCTGTTTTCGCTAACCAAAGAGGATTTTCACTTTTACGAAAAAAAGACGCCCGCTTTATTTGTGTTTACCCTGAGAAAGACTACAATGACGGTGAAGCCTTGTGCGGGCAGTTGTTTGCGCATGCGTGTATGTGCCGATTTTTTTTCTCCAAATTGATTTTGGCTCGCTGCCTTCCCGAGTTTGATAAGTGAAACTACACCATACCTACAATACTTCTACTTTATATAGGGTGTAAATTTATCATATCATTCCTGCCTTTACTATATGTTAGTGTTATTTTAGGTTTTGTCTGTTATTTGCTTTGATTTAGGAGGTTATTTTTTGGGTCTGGGAACGCTCAGAAGTTTTCCCCACATAAATTAATGGTAATTGCTTCTTCGCTTTACGACATTTCAGATTACAAACTGTTTCAAAGGAACGCTCTACCTTCGGATTGCAGGGAAACCTGCATATTTTGTCAGGTCATTTTCAACAATTTTACCAAACTGAAATGTTTCATTTAGATAAGAGCTTTGGCGATTGTTTTGATTTGATCATAATTCATATGCATTTTTAATTATTTTGACCGCAATGTCAAAACTTGCAGCTGAAATTTTAATAGTTTGTCTTGCACCCCAAATTTAATTACTTCCACCCCCTACCATACTCTGCTAGCTTGCACAAACTTAAGTTTTCTCACACACTCCACTGGTTCGCTGGAATTGATTATCTTTTTATCAGAATCAGGCTTATTATCACCGGCATGTGATGTGAAATTCATTAACTTAGCATCAGCAGTTCAGTGCAATACATAATCTAGCAGAGGAAAAAGTAACAATAATTAAAATAAAATAAAAATAATAACAAGTAAACAAGTAAATCAATTACATGTTCAACTGCTTGTACTGACTTAATTTTTAGACACTACCAGCTTGTGTATTTAATCCACACTCTCCCATGACTCTACCAGGTTGTGTAACTTTTTTTACAGATCTGTTTTTAAAACTAGCAACAGGACAGTCCCTCACTCCTATGTCCCGTCCAATGATGCGGAAGCCAGAATTTTTCCTCAGGCAAAAGGAAGTTCTTACCCCTCTTGTTTAGGCACTGAAAATTCCAAGTTTGTCTTCAATTGTTGCAAGTTCTAAATCATGTCTGCCAGCTACGCCACTTGGATTCTGGTGTTAATCCAAGGTTATTTTAGAAGTCAGGAAAGAGGCATAAAAGTTGTTTCTTCACGATTGTTTTATAAAGAGCCAAGTCCAACAACTTCCTCATGGGGAAGTCATCACCTGATTGGAAATAACATTTCCTCCTCGCTGGCAATCTACACAGACACACCACAAGGATGCATATTTACCACTGATTTACTTTCTCTATGCTCATGACTGTGGTCAGGCTCAGTTCAAATGTCATTTATAACTTTGCCAATGACAGAACTGCATTTGGGAGAATCTCAGATGGTAATGATGTGGCGAACAGGAGTGAGGTAGGTCAGCTAGTTGAGTGATGTTGCAACACCAACATTTCACTCAACAGCGGTAAGTGATTGGTTGTGGACTTCAGGAAATGGATGTCAGAAAAACACTCAGTAGGGTTCAGCATCAGGAGGAGTAAGCAGATTCATATTCCTTGATGTGAACCTCAGAGGGTCCATCCTGAGCCCAACATATTGATGAAAAAAATACTTATACTTCTTTCAGAGTTTGAGGAGATTTTATTACATCATCAAAGACTCAAATAAATTTCTATAGAAGTACCGCGAAGAACGTTTTAACAGATTGCATCACAAACTGTTATGGAGGCTCCAAAGCACAGGATTGAAAAGTGCTGCAGAGGTTTGTTGACTCAGCCAGCTCCTGCTTTCCCACCATTGAAGACCCCTTCAAAAGGCAGTACCCCAAGGTGGCATCCATCATTAAGGTCTCTCACCACCCAGGACATGCCCTCTTCTCATTACTACCAGCAGGGAGGTGGTAAAGGAGCCTGAAGACACATACACGGGCTTTTAGAAAAAGGTTATTTTCCTCTGCCATCGGATTTCTGAGCAGTCAATGAACCTATGAACACAACCTCACTATATTGCTCTCTTCTTGCACTTTTTAAAATATTTCCAATTTTGCTGCACTGTACTGCTACTGCAAAACAAATTTCATGTTTTTTTTTTCAATTTATTGAGATACAGTGTGAAACAGGTCCTTCCAGCTGTGCCACCCAGCAACCACCAATTTAACCACAGCCCAATCATGGGGCAATTTACAATGACCAATTTACCTGCCAGCTGGTACGTCTTTGGACTGGGGGTGGAAACTGGAGCACCCAGAGGGAACCCATGCAGTCACTGGGAGAACATACAAACTCCTGACAAATAGTGGCAGGAATTGAACCAGGCCACTGGTACCGTAAAGCACTGTGCTAACTATTACACCACCCTGCCGTCCCTGCATATGTCAGTATTAATAAACTTGACTATGATAACACACATGACTCTTCATGCAGATGCCATTCCATTGGCTCTTCACTCAACCCTGGAACACCTGGGCAGTGAAGATGCATACATCAGGATGCTTTACAATGACTGCAGTTCTCAATTCAATACGATCATCCGCTCAAAACTAATCAAGAAGCTCCAAGACCCAAGCCTCAGTACCTCCGTGTGCAACTGAATCCTCGATTTTCTCACTTGCAGATCCCTGTCAGTTCGGATTGAGGGCAACATCTCCTCCACGATCTCCAACAGTACATGAGCACCACAAGGCTGTATGCTTAGCCCCCTGCTCTATTCACTTTACATTTATATTTGCAAGGATGAATACAACTCCAACGCCATATTTAAGTTTGCTGACAATACTACTGTTGCTGGCCAAATCAGTGGTGAGGATCAGTATGTAGTAGGGAGATTGAAAATATGGCTGAATGGAGCCACAACAAGAACCTCCCACTCGATACCAGGAAAACAAAAGAGCCAATTATTGACCACCGTAGGAGGAAATCGGAGGCCCACAAGCGAGTCCTCATCAGGGGATCAGAGATGGAGACGGTCAGTAACTTTCAATACCTCAGCATTATCATTTTAATGAACCTGTCCTGGGTCCAGCACGTAATTGCCATTATGAAGGTAGCATGGCAGCTCCTCTACTTCCTTAGAAGTTTGCGAAGATTCAGCCTTTCATCTAAAACTGACAAAATCCTATAGATGTACAGTGCTGAGTATCCTGTCCGGTGGCATCATGGCCTGGTATGCAACCAATGACCTTGAATGGAAAAGCTCAGTCAAAGTAATTGATACAGCCCAGTCCATCACAAGTTAAGCCTTCTGCACCACTGAGCACATCCACAAGGAGTGCTCTGGCAGGAAAGCAGGGACCCTTACTATCGAGGCCATGCTCTTTTCTCGCTGCTGCCATCAGGAAGGAGGTACAGAAGCCTTAGGTCCCACCCCACCAGCATCAGGAACAATTTTTACCCCTCAACCATCAGGCTTTTCAACTACAATAAATCACTCACCCCAACACTGAGCTGATTCCACAATCAATGGATGCAATTTTGACTCAAGCTCATGTTTTCAATATTTATCTATTTTTTTTCCCTTTTGCATTTGCACAATTTGTTGTCTTTTACACATTGATTGCTTAGCCGTCTTTGTGCGTAGTTTTTCGTTGATTGTTGCGTTTCTTTGTAGTTACTACAAGTGCCCGCAGGAAAATGAATCTCAGGGTAGTATACAGTGACATAGATGTGCTTTGATAATGAAGTTATGTCGAACATTGAACTTTCAAATTCCATTTCACCCAGCAAAGACTGCCCCCTTGAGGATTCAGTACAGCTGTATCACTTGGCTTAGCCCAGGTGTTCCCAGCCTTTTTCATGCCATGGACAAATTCCAGTAAGCAAAAGGTCCGTGGACCCCAGGCTGGGAAGCCCCGGCTTAGCCAGTCAGCACAAGACTGATCAGTTGTATTGCTCAATGCACAGATAAGAAATATGAATATATTAATCCGCTACAGCAAAGCAATACTTGGAGAGCAACCACCATATCTAGCAAGATTTTTGTCAGTAATCAAACCCAAACCTCTGTTGTTAGAAATCCAAGTAATTATCAAGAGAGAAATTATTAAAAGCATGAATACTAATTCTGCAAATGAGAGTCTTCAGTGAAATTTAGTGTTTAAAAATACCGCCCTTGTGATAAATATGGATTTGTGAGAAGGTTGACTGTTTTGGGCTCTGAGAAGTGAAGGTCAGACTAGGTTGATGCTATGGCCAAGAACTCTCACCTGCGTCTCTAGTTCCTCAGGAGGTTACTGAAATCTGGAACGTCCCTGTCGACACTAACCACTTTCATCGAAGCAGCAGAGAACTAAGTAGCAAGCACTCACCTCCCTTCACTATCCCTGCAGTTAGGACATGAGCAGGCAACTCTTCTCAATCTTTTTCCAGGTTGAACATCTTGTTCACCAGATGACTGGAGCTGTACTTGAGCGAGGTTGTTAGGGCTAACAGTGCCCAAAGCAGCACTGGAAAGACCACCGACTGCCACTGTGACCGGAGTTACAGCTGTAGGCTGTACTTTTAGATGCCATTTTGTATCTCCACCATCCTGGCTCTGCTGTTGACCTGTGAAAATGTATTACATATAAAGCTCTTTCGGCCATCATTTTGAGCAAATTAAAATTCTATTATGTTCACTTCTATTTATATTTCCATTATATTTTTAAGCAAACTCATTTATTCAAACAAAGCAAACTGTAAAGGTTTACAGAAATTTCAGATCTTCCCAACAACATAAGATTAAAGAAAAGCAATTCATGTTAGAGCTTTTTCTACCAGCAAGTATAAAATTCTAACTGCCTGCCTTTGCACCACATCCCTTACCCCCACCTCAGTAAAAATCGAATTACCCTCTAAAATGCAACAACCAAACCATTTTGCCATTTTTGATAAGACAGATCCAGGTTATGTAAATGGCAACTCTTCAATTTCAGACTCTGAAATTCTCCATTAAAACTTTCTATCATAGCCTTTTACGAAACATCAACTGCACACAATTTGCTGGAGAGTACCCGGTTACCTGGACTTTTCCCTTGGAGTGCAGCACAAATGTACATAGCTTTACAAGTTGAAAGAAAGGCACACATGGAATGTGGCAATGAAAATGGGGTTGCTGGGGCATGAATGAGTTATGAGACCAACACCATGTCTGTATTATCACTAAGATGCAAGATGGAAAATTAAATGACAGCTTTAAAAATATAATTTTCAAATTACAGTCCTACACAGCCACTTATTAAAGAAGTTGTCTTTCTGGTTTGGAAAGATTATTCGATATTGTACAAACATAATTATCTTTAAAGAGTTGCGACAGAAATACTTGGCCATTAGTGGACTGAACCATTTACAGTACAGGGATTAATCTTTGGATTTGATTGAAGATGCAACAGCCATCACTAACTTCAGTTCCTGCCTGAACGAGTGCGTGCCTTCAAGAACATACTGAATCTTCCCAAACCAGAAGCGCTGGATGAACCAGGAGATTCACAGTCTGTTGAGGGCTAGATCTTTGGCATTCAAGAGTGGTGATCCAAGCCCCACAAAAGTCTAGCTACCACCTGTACAAGAGTGAAAAGACAATTCCATGTGAAGTTAGAGACAAAAATCAGGCGCGTGATATCTGTGGCAAGGTTAGCGTGCCATTCCTTCCTATGAAGTGAAACCTAATAGCATAGATGCAGAGATTCTTCATTCCTCCATGAGCTCCAAGCCTATTATGCAAACTCTGAAAAGGAGAATAACATTATGCCTGTGTGAATTCCTACAGCAGTTGATGGCCCTGTCTTGGAGGCTGACGTCAGAACATCTTTCAAGAGGGTGGACCCTCACAAGGCATCAGATCCTGATGGTGTACCTGGAAGGGCACTGAATGCCCGTTCCAACCAACTGGACATCCTCAGTCTCTCACTGCTCAGTTGGACGTTCCCATCTGTTTCAAAAGGGCATCAAGCCAGGAGAAGCAGGGCGAACTCCCTCTAATGACCATCGGCTGGTAGCACTCACCTTTACCATGCTAAAGTGCTTTGGGATGATGGTCATGGGTAGTATTAGCTCCTGACTGAGCAATGGCTTGAGTCTGCTGCAATGTTCCTACTGCAACCACAAATCTACAGCAGCAGCAAACAAATGACAGCTCTTCCAAAACAGGGTTGGGCAATTTATACCTTCATAAAACTCAAGCATATTAAACATGAAATTAATTTGACATCAAAATTATGACCCAATCTAATTGAATCTTAGCCTAATGAACATTTACTTTATGGCACCTGATAATATGACTAGACTTTAATTGTGTGGGCTACAGTGCCATTTCAGCCTCACTAAAGTTTATTTAATTGTTTAATGAAGTGCAACAAATGATCAGGACAACTGACATATCTGATCAGACAAAAGCGCAACCACTAAAGTTTCAACGATCGTGATGCAACAAAGCAAACAATAATTCTGGGAGTGAAAGCAGAAAATACTGCAGATGCCTAGCAGCCTCCATGGAGAAATGAAGAATTGGCATTTCAGGTCAAAGATCTTTTATTAGAGCCTTTAAAATTAAATGCCAACTGTTTTTCTTAACACAGAAGCTGGTTGGCCTGTTCAGGGCATGCAGCATTTCAGCTTTCATTTTAGATTGCCTTCTCCTGCAGTATTTGTTTTATTGAAATAAACAACATGTACTCCGAGCTGGGAAAAAAAGTCCCCTGAAGCAGCAATTTCAATGTAATTATATACAGTCCTCTGCAATTTAGTCAGAATTGAAGGGTTTAATCAGACATTCACTGTTGTGTCCACTCTATTTTTACATCTTGTTTAAAAAGGGAGCATCTGTAATTTATTAAAGTGAAAATCTAAGATTCAGAGTTACCAATAAGATTAATACCCATCAGCCCACACTATTTAAGAAATATGTTTCTATTAACACATGGATTAACAAGGCATTAACCAGTTTCATACTAAACATTTGGAAAATGACACAATTCTTTGCCAAATTCTGATCAACACAAGAAATCTAAGTGTAATCTTTACTATGCTCTTTCTCCCAGCAGACTAAATTACTCTTGGGCTGTTGTCCTACATTTATCCAGTTAGTTAACCCAAAAGCTCATCTAGACAGCTAAGGAGAGGCACACATAAAACTGTTACATCTGAAAATTAAGGAAACATCCAGCTGCAGTTAATATCAGAGTCATTGAGAAGTACAGCACAGAAACAAGCCCTTCAGCCCATCTAGTCCATGCCAAAACCAATTAAAATGCCTATTCCCAACGACCTGCACTTGGACCATAGTCCTTCATATCGCCACTATCCACGTACCTATCCAAGCTTCTCCTAAATGTACAAATCGAGTTTGCACGGACCACTGGTGCTGGCAGCTCATTCCATGCCCTCGCAGTTCTCTAATTGAAGAGGTTTCCTCTCATGTTCCCCTTAGTTTTCACCTTTCATCCTTAACCCACGATCTCTGATTGTAGTCAGATGTAACCTCAATGGAAAAAGCTTGCTTGCATTTACTCTATCTATACCACTCATAATTTTGTATACCCTTATCAAATCTCTAAATCTGCTATGTTCTAAGGAAGGCAGTCCTAACCTATCCAATCATTCCTTATAACTCAGGTCCTCTAGATCCATCAACATCCTTGTAAATTTTCTCTGCACTCTTTCAACCTTGTTTACATCTTCCCTGTAGGTAGATGACCAAAACGGCAAACAATTAGGCCTCATCAACTTCAACATAACATCCCATCTTCTGCACTCAGTACATTTATGAAAGCCAGTGTTCCAAAAGCTTTCTTTATGACTCCATCTACCTGTGATGCCACTTTCAATGAATTATGTAGCTGCGTTCCCACATCCATTTGTTCAGCTACACTCCTTAGTACCCTACCATTTACTCTGTAAGGCCTACTCTGGTTGGTCCAACCAAAGTCAACACCTCACACTTGACTGCATTAAATTCCATCTGGCATTTTTTTTCCAGCTGATGCAGATCCCTCTTCAAGCCATGATATTCTTACTCATCCTCCAATACACCCTCCAGTCTTGGTGTCATCCGCAAATTTGCTGATCCAATTAACCACATTATCGTCCAGATTACTGAAATAGATGACAAACAGCAATGGACCCAGGACCGATCCCTGTGACACACTGCTAGTCACAGAGGCAACCCTCTACTACCAATCTCTGGCTTCTCCCACAAAGCCAAATGTCTAATCCAATTTACTACCTCATCCTGAATGTCAAGCAACTGAACTTTCTTGACCAGCCTCCCGTGCGGGACCTTGTCAAATGTCTTACTAAAGTCCATTCTGACCATATCCACTGCCTTGCCTTGCTCCAGTTTCCTGACAACTTCTTCGAAAGACTGGTTAGACATGACCTACCACGCATGAAGCCATGCTGACTGTCCTTAATCAGTCCATGTCTATACGAATACTTATATGTCTAGTCCCTTCGAATACTGTCCAGTAACTTTTCCACAACTGTGTCAGATTCACCGGCCTATAATTTCCTGGTTTCTGTTTAGAGCCTTTTTAAAAAAAAAACCCAGCAGAACAACAGCGGCTATCTTCCAATCCTCTGGTACCTCTCCTGTCACTAGGGGTGTTTAAATAACTCTGCCAGAGCCCCGGCAATTTCTACACTTCTCTCCCATATCATCCGAGGGAACACCTTATCAGGCCACGGGGATTTATCTACCCTCAGTTGCCTCAGATTAGCAAACACCTCCTCTGTAATCTGTACAGGGTGCATGAAGATGATGCCGCTTTGCCTCACTCTGTGTTGTGTTTGTCTCCTGAGGAAATACAGATGCAGACAATTCATTTAAGATCTCCCCAATCTGTTTTGGCTCTACATATGGATTACCATTCTGGTCTTCCAGGACCTTTTGCTAACATACCTGCAGAATCCCTTAGGATTCCCCTTCATCTTGCCTGGCAGAGCATGCCTTTTTTTAGCGTTACTGAATTTTTTCTTAAGTGTTCTTTTGCATTTCTTGTACTCCATAAGCACCTGCCTATACCTGTTATGCACGTCATTTTTTTCTTTTAATCGGGTCCTCAATATCTCTTGAAAACAAAGGTTCCCTACACCTGTTATCTTTATCTTTTATTCTGACAGGCACATGCAAGCTTCGTACTCTCAAAATTTCATCTTTGAAGGCCTCCCACTTTCCAAATGCACCTTTGCCAGAAAACAGCCTGTCCCAATCCACACTTGCCAAATCTCACCCGCGGACCACTCCTATCTTTCTGTATATTTACTTTGAAGCACGGTGGTCACTGGATGCAAGTGTGTTCCTCTACACAAACTTCTTTCACCTGCCGTCTCATTCCCCAACAGCAGATCCAGTATCGCCTGCTCTCTTGTTGGGACTTCTATGTCCTGACGAAGGAAATTTGCTGAACACATTTGACAAACTCTATCCCATCTATCCCTTTCTCAATATGGGAGCCCCAGTCATTATGTGGAGAGTAAAAATCATCTACTGTAACAACGTTGTATTCCTTGCAACTGGCTGCAATAGCTTTACAAATTTGTTCCTCTAAATCCTGAGGACAGATATCTGTAATATTGTCCCGTTAATGTGGTTATACCTTTCTTATTTCTCAGTTCCACCCATAATGGCTCACTAGTTGAGTTCTCCGGTCCGTCCTGATGGAGCACTGCCATGATATTTTCTTTGATTAGCATTGCCACCCCCTCCTTCAATCCTTCCTGCTCAGTCACATCTAAATCAACAGAACCCCAGAATATTTGATCCGGAGAGGACTTGGACTAGCAGTAATTAACATTTACAACTTTCACCAAAATGGACACAACTTCGCTTAGTAGCTCAGTTTAATTTGTATTGACCACATAAAGGCTAATTTTTCACATAATTTATTACACTTCAATAATGCATCAAATGCTGTTACTGCAAAGATCATGTGCGGAGGGTCACTTTTCATGCTGTAGTACTATTGGGTTCCCAGAATTTAAACTCAAAATTATGGACCTAAGCTTGGCTCAAATAACCATCCTTTGTAAGTGAGTGAAGCTATTCGAGACAATCAATGCTATCAAACAATTTACTGATGACAATAAGCATTATGGCAAGCTCCATTCGTACATGCTTCCCAACATTACATGTTAGATTGAGAGAACCCTTCCCAACCCAACTATGCAGAAACTAAAATCCAAATCAATTGCTGCCAAAGTGAGAAATAATCAATTGCCTGAAAAGTGAATACACCATATTCTAGGGTTCCTAGTGATGAAACCCTGCATTACCTGGGGGTGGGGGGGGGGTGCTATAAAGCATGTGAATATCATAATTTATTATGAGTTGGAACAAAACTATGTTGAATTTGATTACTCCCCACACATAATTCTAGGCATGTAATGTTTATTTTGCTTTTGTGAATTCTGTAAAGGTGGATCTGTTACTTGAACAGCTGTAACACGAGGGTCATCTGTACTCAATTTTCATGCAAAACACATTCAGTGGCCACTTTAATAGATAGTTCCTGTACCTAATAAAGTAACCATTGAGTGTACATTTCTGATCTGCTGCTGCCATAACCCCTCAGTTCACGGTTCAATGTGCTGTGCGTTTGGAAATGCTCTCCTGCACACCACTACTGTAACGGATGATTACTTATGTTACTGTCGCCCTCCTGTCAGCTTGAACCAGTCTGGCAAATTCTTCCTGACCTCTCATTAAACAAGGCATTTTTGCCCACAGGGCTGCTGCTCACTAGATTTACTTTGCACTACTCTGTAATCTCTAGAGACTGCTGTGTGTAAAAATCCCAAGAGATTAGCGTTTCTGAGATACACAAACTACCACGTCAGTCACTAGCAATCATTCTACAGTTAACATCACTTAGGTCACATTTCTTCCCCATTCCGATGTCTGGTCTGAACAATGGAACCACTTGACCATGTCTGAATACTTTCATGCATTGAGTTGCTGCCACATGAGCAGCTGATTAGATATTTGCATTACGTGAGGGTGTACTGGCGTTCCTAATAGAGTGGCCAATGAATGTATATACAGTCCATATGTTCTTCAAAGAGTAAAACATCATTCAAAAAGCAAGTTATTACCAAAGCTCCTGCTATGCATAAAATAATAATGCCTGTTAATGTAATAAAGCAAGTCAATCATATGAAAGTGCAATCCTGAATAATGTGAACTATTGCTGCACAAGTACCTCTGGACTGAAATTGAAAACCATCTTCTAGAACATGCCTTCAGGCTTGAAGAACCATTGCTTTGCACTGGAAACTTCAGTTCCAGTAGATGATTGATCTACTGTGCTCTACCGGAAATTCACCGCCTAACTTTCTGACTACTCCAATTCATTTTATGTTTTAATTCTTCCTTCATCCTGCACAAGAAATAACTTGGACAGTTTAAGCTGTCCATGTATTAGTGTCTCTGTGCAGCAGGGTTTCCCAACCCTTTTTATGGCCATGGAACCCTCCCATTAACCAAGAGGTCTGTGGACTCTAGGCTGGGCACCCCTGCTGTAGAGCAAGAGCTGGTCATATAACATGCAAAGTATTCAATTAATCTGTTTCATGATCTGCAGCGCTGTCCTCATCACCTGTAATAATAAATGCTAAGCTAACAAATTTCCACATTCCTTTCATTGGAATGGGCTTCTGAATGCTCCAAAGCTTGACCTAAAACTGTAGCAATTTCATTAGTAATTCTACCTACAAGCATCTCAAATTTCCCCACATCAAACGGGGAGGGGATGCAGTGGCAAGCAGGGGAGTAGCTGGTAAGGAATCAGGGGATAATTCTCCAGCCAAGAGAGGCAAACATGAGCACAGCAAGGAGAGAGGATAGGCCATTGGCTCAAACTGCACTTATTTCAATGCAAGAGGCTTGACAGGCTAGGCAGATGAACTCAGGGGGCACATTGGCTTTGGGAACTGGAATATCATGGCCATAACAGAAACATGGCTGAGCGAAGGGCAGGACTGGCCTTGTGTTTCAGGATACAGATGTTACAGGCATGACAGAAACTCAGGAAAGAAAAGAGGGGTAGTGGACTTCCTGATGAAAGAGGATGTAACAACAGTTATTGGAGAGGATATCTTGGGGTGGATCTTCCACTGAGGCCAACTGGGTTAGAAACAAAGGGATGATCTGAAGGGATTGTATCATATGATCCACCAATACTCAATGGGAATTGGAGAAGATATGTAGAGAGGTTGCAGTTTGTTTTAAACATAATGAGTAGTAGTGGGAGCTTTTAATTTTCGTAATATTGACTGAGTCTCTCTGACCGTGGTGTCTGAAAAGAGGATGCTGTCCAAGTTGCATGCCATCTTGGACAATGACTCCCATCCACTCCATAATGTACTGGTTAGGCACAGGAGTACATTCAGCCAGAGACTCATTCCACCGAGATGTAACACTGAGCGTCATAGGAAGTCATTTCTATCTGTGGCCATCAAACTTTATAACTCAATAGGCTGGTCCTGGACTTATTTCCACTGGGCATGATTAACTCATTATTATTTAACTATTTATGGTTTTATATTGCTATATTTCTTCACTATTCTTGGTTGGTGCGGCTGTAACGAAACCTAATTTCCCTTGGGATCAATAAAGTATGTCTGTCTGTCAAAGTGTAAAAGGCTTGGAAAGAGTGGAATTTTAGAAACGTGCTTTAAAAATAATTCCTTTTATCAATTTGTAGAGGGAACCACCAAAGAGGATGCAACACGACCTCCTCCTGGAAAATGAGTTCTGGCAAGTGACTGAAGTCACTGTTGATGAGTACTTTGTCCATAATTCTATCAGTTTTAAACTAGTAATGGAGAAGGGTACAATCAGTTCACAGTTTGGGGTCCTAAAATTGGGCAGAGCAAATTTTGGAATTATTCAGTGGGATCTTGTTAAGGTTGAGTGGCTGAGATTGTAGAAAAGGAGCAAGGGGGGGGGGGGGGGAAACTAACTGGAGAAAAGTCACAGGAGGGTCTTGATCAGCTGGGTACTTGCGTTTAGAATTGGCCAAGGGCTTTCAATTCAGATTAATGAGAGGTTTTGCACTTTGGCAGATCAAACCAGTGAATGGAAGGGCCTTGAGGAGTGTTATGGAGCAGAGGAACCTAGGTGTGCAAGTAAAAGTAGCACATCATGGGTAGAACAGGGTGGCGAAGAAGGCACTTGGCACACTAGCCTTCATCAATCAGGACTCTAAGTATAGGAGCTGCAAAGTTACTATGCACCAAACATTGGTGAGGCCACACCATAGTGTACAGTTTTGGTCACTTGAAAGGATACAGTAAAGAAAGCATCTAGGATGTTGCCTAGACTCGGGGGCCTGACTTACAAGAGTATATGTATACTAGGATTTTGTTCCCTGGAACATAGGAAGGATGACTTGAAAAAAAGTATGCAAGACCATGAGGGGCAGTGACATGGTGAGAGCACGGTATTTTATCCCCCCAGGGAGGGTGTGTTATAATAGCAAGGGCATAGGTTTAAGATCAGAGAAGATTTAAAAGAGACATCAGAGGCAGCTCCTTCATGCAATGCGTAGTGAAGATCTGGAATGAGCTGCTGGAAATAGTGGTTGAGGTGGGCACATTAGCTATCTTGCTAAGTAGATGAATAGGAGGGGTTCAGAGGGCTATATGCCCAATGAAGGAAAATGGCACTAGCTGGCACAATCAATTTGGACAAGTTGGGCTGAAGGGCTTGTTTCCACTAGTCTCGATGACATTCATGTCCCTTTTCCTTTACTCTGCTCTATACTTGGTTAGAGGTTTCTTTTTGTTGAATTCCAATGAAATCTTTTGGGAATGAAACAAACTTCCTACTCTTGAAATGTGAAACAACAACAGAAAGAGCCAAAACCTTCAGCTGATTGGACATGACCTGTGTGTGGGAAGAGAAACAGAGATAAGATTTCAGGTTCAAGACCCTTCATCAGAACCACGGAGCGTTCCCAGCATTTTCAATTCTTATTGCAGAAACATCAAAGCTTTGCGCACAATCCTCTTGGGATGTTACTTCCTCAAAAAAACAAATGGTCAGAACAGATTCCTTACCTAATCTGCATTTGCTATTTAGCCCAACATTAAATATAAACGACTCCGGTTAACCATTTATAATCAATTATTTTCTAAGTAGCATTTCAAAACAACTAATACAAGGATGATGCCATACATCTTTCCTGCGTTATTCCAAAGATAGTTAGCTGACTTATTGGGATGCCTAATGCCTGGACATCTTAATTAGTCGATGATTTGACTAGTGGTACAAAATATATTTCCATGTTTCCTTATGATGCTGAACAAGGGGGAGACTGGGACTCCAGGAGAAAATGTAAAAATGCATTGGAGACATGGACATGCGCATTTATTTCAAGGGGAATAGAATGGCAAAACAAGGAGATAATGTTGAACCTTTATCACACAATAGTCAGGCCGCACTTGGAGAGTTGGCAACAGTTTTTGGCCCTTTATCTCAGAAAGGATGTATTGTTATTGGAGAGAGTCCAGAGGAGGTTCACCAGGAAGATTCCAGGGAACGAAGGGGTTAACATACTAGGAGCACTTGGCAGCTTTGGGCCTGTACTCACTGGAATTTAGAAGAATACAAGAGGATCTCATTGAAACCTACCAAACGTTGAAAGGACTAGATAGGGTGGATGTGGAGAGGATGTTTCCTCTGGTGTGGGTATCCAGAACGAGAGAGCAAAGACTCAAAATTGAGGGACGATCTTTTAGAACATAAGCAAGTAGGGATTTTTTTTTAAGCCAAAGAGTGGTGAATCTGTGGAAAGCTCTGCCACAGACTGTGGTGGAGGCAATGGGTAGACTTAAAGCAGAAGGTGATAGATTCTTGATTGGTCGGGGAATCAAGGGATATGGTGAGAGGGCAAGTGCATGGCATTGAATGGAATCTGGGATCAGCCATGATGAAATGGTGGAGAGGACTTGATGGGTTAAGTGGCCTAATTCTACTCCTTTGGCTTATGGTCTTATGGACATAGTGAGCAAGTGTGCAAGAATATGGTGAATAAAACTTACTAAGTGGTAAAAGGCAAGGTCATCCAGTTTGGTGCACACAACAACAAAGCAGAGTATATATTAAGGCGGCAAAAGATTGTGTGTGTTGGTCAACACATGATGGAGCTGGAAAAACTCAGCAGGTCATGATATATATAGGAAAACAGTTAATGTTTCCAGTCAGGACCTTTCCAAGACTGAGGGTCTCAACTCAAAACATTGACTGCCTGCTTCCTCCATTGATGCTTTCTGACCTGCAAAGTTCCTCCAGTGGGTTGTGTGTTGCTCCACATTTGCAGCATCTCCAGTCTCTTCTGTTTCCCCTCTGGGTATGCTAATGCTCCATTGAGTCAAGGTGCACTTATCCACCAGTCAACTGAAGGCCAGCATGGAGGTGCTACAAGCAATTAGGGATGGGAAATGATATTGGGACATGGAGTCTGCAGTTGCTGGAATCTGGTTCAAAGCATTCCAAACACCAGTTTCTGAGTAACAAAAAAAAACATAAGGTTGCTAAACAAGCTATGAGCCCATAGTATTACAGGAAAGATTCTAGGATGGATAAAGCAATGGCTGATTGACAGGAGGCAAAGAGTGGGAATAAAGAGAGCCTTTTCTGGTTGGCTGCCAATGACTAATAGTGTCCCGCGGGGTCTGTGTTGAGACCGATTCTTTTTACCTTATATGCCAATGATTTAGATGATGAAATTGATGGCTTTGTTGCAAGGTTTGCAGGCGATACTAAGATAGGTGGAGGGGCAAATGGTTTTGAGGAAGTAGAGAGGTTACAGGAGGATTTACACAGATTAGGACAATGGGCAAAGAAGTGGCAGATGGAATGCAGTGTTCGGAAGTGTATGGTCATGCACTGTGGTAGGAGAAATAAAAGTGTAGACTATTTTTTAAATGGAGAGAAAATACAAAAATCTTAGGCACAAAGGGACTTGGGAGTCCTTGTGCAGGATTCCCCAAAGGTTAATTTGCAGGTTGAGTCAGTGGTGAGGAAGGCAAATGCGATGCTGAGAGTATCGTGGGGGTCCCTCTTCAGTTATTTATCAGGAGTGTGCATATGCAGGGCCCTTAGCATTGTCAAGGATGCCTCCCGTTTGTTGCACAATCTCTTTGATCCACTACCATCAGGCAGGAAGTACCAAAGCATTAAGACAATAAGTATTAGAATGGCCAACAGCTTCTTCCCCTAGGCAGTAAGACTATTGAACTCTCTGCCACTGCCCAGATCTCATCACATATGAAGCAACTGTGCAGCACACCTTGGTCTGGAAGAACAAACATGCATATTGTTGAATGACCATAATTTGAACTCGAACTTGCTCTCAAGGTCTGTGTATAGGGCAAGAGGTTTTTTTAAAAACAAAAGTCAATTCCCAAATGAATTAGTTTCCTATGTGTTTGGCAAGGCCCTGTATGCTGGTGACAGATCGGAAATATTATCTATGTATGGCTGGCTATGCCACATCACCAAGCTTATGTTGCTGTCAAATCCATCGGGTATCAATGTCTGTGAATATCCATAACTGCAAAGGTAAAGTTTAACCACAATATTGAAGCCATTTAAAGACAATGAAATGCATTTAATTTACCTCAATATATAAAATACATATCACCAGAAAGCTTCCTCTATTCCTTGCAAGTTCCTGCTGATTAAAATGAACAGAGTACAAACTGACAGATTTTCTAGCATCTCTCCTGGGAAATGGCAGGAAATCAGCGCATTGCAGCCAGACACCTTGAAAAGTGCAACACTGCAGGGGAGAGAGAAACGGGGGGGGGGGGGGGGGGAGGAAGGGGGGGGGGAAGAGAAAGAGAGGGGGGTGAGAGAGAAAGTGAGGGGGGGGGAGAGAAAGTGAGGGGGGGGAGAGAAAAAGTGAGGGGGGGGAGAGAGAAAGTGAGGGGGGGGAGAGAGAAAGTGAGGGGGGGAGAGAGAAAGTGAGGGGGGGAGAGAGAAAGTGAGGGGGGGGAGAGAGAAAGTGAGGGGGGGGAGAGAGAAAGTGAGGGGGGTGGAGGAGAGAAGTGAGGGGGGGGAGAGAGAAAGTGAGGGGGAGAGAGAAAGTGAGGGGGGGGAGAGAGAAAGTGAGGGGGGGAGAGAGAAAGTGAGGGGGGGGAGAGAGAAAGTGAGGGGGGGGAGAGAGAAAGTGAGGGGGGGGAGAGAGAAAGTGAGGGGGGGGAGAGAGAAAGTGAGGGGGGGAGAGAGAAAGTGAGGGGGGGGAGAGAGAAAGTGAGGGGGGGGAGAGAGAAAGTAGGGGGGGAGAGAGAAAGTGAGGGGGGGGAGAGAGAAAGTGAGGGGGGGGGAGAGAGAAAGTGAGGGGGGGAGAGAGAAAGTGAGGGGGGGAGAGAGAAAGTGAGGGGGGGAGAGAGAAAGTGAGGGGGGGGAGAGAGAAAGTGAGGGGGGGAGAGAGAAAGTGAGGGGGGGAGAGAGAAGTGAGGGGGGAGAGAGAGAAAGTGAGGGGGGAGAGAGAGAAGTGAGGGGGAGAGAGAGAAAGTGAGGGGGAGAGGAGAGAAAGTGAGGGGGGAGAGAGAGAAAGTGAGGGGAGAGAGAGAAAGTGAGGGGGAGAGAGAGAAAGTGAGGGGGAGAGAGAGAAAGTGAGGGGGAGAGAGAGAAAGTGAGGGGGGAGAGAGAGAAAGTGAGGGGGGAGAGAGAGAAAGTGAGGGGGAGAGAGAGAAAGTGAGGGGGAGAGAGAAGGTGAGGGGAGAGAGAAAGTGAGGGGGGAGAGAGAGAAGTGAGGGGGGAGAGAGAGAAAGTGAGGGGGAGAGAG